>NC_142740.1:11530199-11830199 GCF_051943395.1 Hippocampus bargibanti
TCAACGAATGCTTCTTTTACCATCTCTCCGTCTTGGAAGGACTTGTTGTTTTTAACGACGACTCACCCGGAAAGATGCTTCGGTGGCGACTTTCGCTTTTGAAGTATGTTGAGTGAAAAATGACTGCTGTCCGGACAACTGGGATTTTAGTTTGTCCACCGTTCTCTTTCTCAGCTGGCTTTTCGGCGTGAAGTCAATGTCGTATTTTCCATGAACAGTCCGAAAATGGCGCTCCACATTTTCCCATTCCGTATGAAAGTAATATGTTTTGCCCCTTCACTTGCTCGCGCTTTCTCACTCATTTTGATCACCATATGTTTTAGCAAGGGCTTAAAATTGGAGGTAATTCGCTGACTAGCCTGTAAATTGTGCTGTGTTTAGCGCCGTTGTTTACGCATTCAGTTGTCATCTGAATGGTTGCCCTGTATGTCAATCAAGTGACGGGACGTTTGATAGGCTGACAAATGTTTTTTTTTTACTTTCACACTGCGATCGACCAGTAGATCGCGATCGACGTAATGAGCACCCCTGCCTTAGAGGGTTTGTTCCTCTGCAGAACAGCAGAGGGGAGAGTGCGTCGTTGGAAATGGGCTGATTTGTCTGCTGGGAATTTGTGTCAGCTAGTATCAAATAGTAGTCTTTGTGCAACACACAACGATTCACCATCGCATTATTTATGTGTTTTCCTTCTAATTTCGCCATCAACACGGATCAACACGAAGTTTCCAGATCAAACAAAGTACCCAACATTCATTGTGTGTCGCTTTCTCGGTCAGTGATGATGCCTACCGTGACGTCACAGTAGGTATCGTCACCAACTCAAAAACAAGACTTCCTGAATATTCAGCGTGAGTCTTAAAACGTAAAATATAGCTATATGCGGTGGAGTCTTTGTAAAATACGCTCAGTTGAAGTCATTTGAAGTGATTTAACAAATTATGTACACACCTTGTCCGGAGACGTTTGTTGTCCTTTAAGCAGTAATGGAAAGAAATGTTCATTGACCCCTCGACCCATATCCCCCAAAATAAATAAATACATATAAAAAACAGAATCCAAAGAGGCCCAATCAAGATTTTTGCACACCCCGGACTAGAAATGTGTCACTAATGACACCGCACATACAGTAAGTGCAACAAACTTATTCAGCTTTTACTGTGTATTTATCTGTATTACTCATTTCTTATGGTACTGCTGTTACAAATGTAATGATGCTGTCAGGGTATGTGGCATCATACTGGCATGATTTCATCCTCACTCATCCACATTCGAATTCAACAGAACATGATGGAGGCTCACAGACGCACACACAAAATGACGACACGATGAGAAGCTCTGGACATGACACAAAGTGCTAAGGGAGCTGATTGGTTAAACGTGAGGGACACTGATGACAAGTGCAGGTGGCGATAAAAAGGACACATTGGTGAACAAAACCAAATGTAACCAAAACAAAGACATAACACTGTATATATAACCTGCACACTGTATTTGAAGACAAGGAGTCAAATCTTCTCCTTCTGACTGCATGTAATGTTGAAATGATGGAGAAATGCTGGCTTATACGGCTACGGCCCATATATAAGAGCCTTTTACGTCTTCTATTGTGAAGCAGGAACTTACATTCTTTACCCTTCATTTGTTTTCTCTGTTTTCTCACATAAGGGGATTTGGTGTATGTTTCTCCACAAAGTGATGGGGAGGGAGGCATTTATAGAGTCTCAAACCAGTGTTAGGGATAGAAAGAGCACCAACATTAATCTAAGAGTTCAATCCTATAGTTGTCACGTTGTGTGGGATGGGGTGGGTAAGGGGCCTGACACTGACTTAAAGGCCTTTGCGCAGAACAATGGCTGCCCTTGTACAGGGCAAAAAGGCAAGAAGTTCCTAGTGGAAGCCTCCAAAACATTTCTCTCACGCCTTTCTCATTGCTCCCAATTCCCTTTGTTTGAAGCAACTCACTTTGGGTTCCCCTTTGCTACTCGTTTTGATGTTTGAATGTAAGCTAGAGAAAACTTCTGTGTAGAAACTTCAGATGGTACCATTCGCAAAGGAAAACCTCTCGTGGGACATTGTCTTCACAGAAAAAAGGCAGAGTGTGTACTTCTATGATATTTGCTCTGATCCTTTTCTTCTGAAATATATTTTATTTTTGTTTTTTTATAATTGTCAAAGTATTTGCGTGTGTCTGAAAATGTCTCGTTGATTCCTTGAGCTCTGAGAGAGTCACACCCATGCTCAACATGGCGTTTTAAAATCACTTGTAGTCGTGCTCGTTTCATTGTATGTATCTTTTATCACTTTAAAAATTTCTTCTTTTACCTTTGCTAGCATGTAGTCAACTTGCAATTTGAATATATTAATTTGACTAGAAAGACCTTTGTGATATCAGCAAATTTAATTATGAATATGTATGTTGTAGGGTTCACTCTCAGTAGAAAACAAGTTACCTAGGATAATGATTCATCTTGGATGACTACTTTGGGAAATGTACAGTACAAGTGTTAACCTTGGTTCACTTTGCTCTTATTTACTTTATTAACTGGAATGTTAATGAAATTGAGCAAACACGTCAGAATGACTGCTCGCTACGCCTTACGACACATTATTGGTTCCAAAGTCTCATTCACATCAATACTTACTACATTTCACACTGTGTTAAACCATCTTCAATTATTATTCGTAATTAAACTTTTTAATGTTCTGATCACACAATTCTCCATTAAGTAAATGATAATTACCACAGCAGCAGAGGAATTCCTCCTTCACTAATGTAAACAGTAAACAGGTCAGCACTGAAGCAGTATCATCAAAACCATTGTTTGAATCCAACTGCTCCCATGATAATAATTCGGCCTGAGAAAGAGAAGAGCCGAAATCTGAAAGAGTATGGTCAGAAAAGGCAGATCAGCTTTGGAGTGTCAGTGAGGGATTATATTCTCTTCTCTCAGATCAAAATCCCATTTGTGCTGTTCGCTCACAAGGTTTGGTTCTCACTCTGCTTCAGGAAGCCTCCCGGTAATACAATTAAATTCCATAAGCTTTTCTCATGAATACAATGGCTGAAAGAGCAATTGTTCCATGCCTCAAAGAACTCGGTGAAAGTATGCCGACGTCTCTGTGAGCAATTGAATTGGGTGGAGCAATGAAAGATCCTAGTCACATCTATTCATCTCCTTTCTTGTCGGAAACCCAAGTCTTCATGATTGAGTTCAACCTGTTAACAGCAACATCAAACCTAAAAGGAAATCCTGTTGTAATATCATTCCGACTTTATCATAATTGGATCATATTTCTACATTGTTTGAGTTTAGAAACAAATGAAGGTTGGTGTGGGAAATTAACGGTTCTCCTTTTAATACACTTTAATGTGATCAAATTGTATTCAGATTGAATAATGTTACTGTAGTCAAAAGCAAAATATGTAAACCCCTTTTCTTGAATTTCTTCAGTGAAAATGTAAAGATTTAAAGGGGCGAAGGACAAATCAGTTTCAGTGTGGGAGTTTTTGTACACAGCTTTGCTCTTTCAGGACAGTTGATATACACGTCAGCATTGTTGAATATTCAGAATCATATTCAGAATCATCTTTATTTCCAAGTACATGTAGAACACGCAGGGAATTTGTCTCTGGTAGAACACCCTGCACTAGTCACATCAAAAAAAATTGCAAAGAGGCACTATGAAGTTATATTTCGTTTACTGTTTATTGCGTTAATGGAGTGTCTGAAACTCATGACAAAAAGTTTGCGGACACCAGGCAGACAACTCTGCCTCTGCCTGCCCCATTTTTCACAACTTAAAACACAATAAGACGACTGATCGCCCCAAAAAAAAAAACAACCATTGTTGCGAAGTATAAAGAGTTCTTTTTAATTGAGGAAGTACCTACCACAAATACTCCCTTGCTTAATTTATGGTAAATATCGCTTGCTGAAGATTTTGCTCCCGTTGTCGTTTGTCGTCATGTCGTTGACTGCTCAAAGCCGCATGGCCTCCGCTTTCTAAGCGGCTTTGAAAACTCTCAAATATATATAAATAGTCCGAAGCACGAAACAGGCTTCTGATTGGCTGCCGTGCCGAGTATGCAAATTGCCAAACGAACATTCGTGCTTCGGACTATACCGTGACTGAAAAGTGTACTTGAAAGTTTTGAAAGCCGCTTAGAAAGAGGAGTCCACGTGGCTTGTCGCGGTTTTCTTGTAGCTTTTGCTTTATTGAATAAAACACACGTTGGCCACCCTAGCTGAGACGTTTTGAAAGTTGTACGCCCGATGTAAAAGTTGTACGCCCCGGGCCTCCGGGCAGACGTTATTTCAAACACTGGTTAATGGCTTGAGGGAAGAAGCTGTTTAAATGTTTGTGGAATTTGGTGCGCATGGATCGGTTTGCACCTGCCTGAAAGGAGGAGCTCGAAAAGGTGGTGGGCAGGGTGCGGAGTGTCGAGTAGGATGTTTCGCGCCCTTGTTTCGATTCTTGCCATTTGAAAGTCCTTGAGAGTGGGTAGGGTAGTGCCAATGATTTTTTTCTGCCGTCCTAAGTTTCCGTTGAAGTCGAATTTTGTCCATTTTTGTGGTGGCCCCGAACCAAACCCTGATGGAAGAAGACAGAATCGATTCGATGACAGCCGTGTAGAAATGTTGTTGCACCTCCTGTGGCAGAACATGCTTCTTTAGCAGCCACAGGAAGTTCATCTTCTGTTGGGCCTTTCTCAGGATGGAGTTGGTGTTGAACTCTCACTTCATGTCCTGAGAGACTATGATTCCCAGGAACTTGAAGGCAGTTGTATCGTGTGAGGGGCAGCTGTGGTGATGAATGTTCGCTGAAGTCCACGATCATCTCTACCGTCTTGAGCATGTTCAGCTCTAGGTTGTGACGGCAGCACCAGAGCTCCAGCTTCAGTTGGTGTTAGTACGCAGACTCGTAGCCGTCTTTGATGAGACCTGTGACCGTGGTGTCGTCTCTGAACTTTATGAATTTGACAGCTAGGTGCGTTGGGGTACAGTCGTTTGTGTAGAGTGAGAAGAGCAGTGGAGAGAGGACGCATCCCTGTGGGGCTCCGGTGCTATAGGTGTGTGCTGATGATGATATTTTTCCAAGTCTTACCTGTTGTGTCCGTCCCGTCAGGAAGCTGATGATCCACTGGCAGATCGCAGGGGACGCACCAAGCTGGAGAAGTGTGGGGGTGAGGAGTTGAACGCAGAGCTGAAGTCCACAAACAGGATCCTTGCGTACGTTCCTGTGTTGTCGAGGTGCTTGAGGATGTGATGTAGCCTGATATTGATTGCATCCTTCACAGACGTGTTTGCCCGGTAGGCAAACTGAAGAGGGTCCTGTAGAGAGGTGATGATCTTTAGGTCAAGAATAATTGGCTTCCCCCCCCCCAAAAAAAAAAGAGATACAATCGAGACAATGTACAAAGTATAGAGGTTATGCTAAAATTAGGATCCATACGAATGTGTTTCAGACGATGCTCACTGAGGGAGTTGTCATCGCCTATGCCTATTTAAAAAGTTTTCACATGTGTGAGTGGACATGTATGTGTATGTTTGTGTGTGTGTACCAATGACACGAAAAAAAATGTGCATTTTATTTCGCGAAGGAAAGCATATGGACAGAAAAAAGGAAGGGAAGTAACATGGGCACACAGAGCTCACATACACACCTTTGGACAATTTGGAGTGTATAATCAGCCTGTTGTGCATGTTTTGGGAAATGTGGGGGGAAATCAGAGGAACTGGAGAAAACCCACGCAGGCATGGGAAGAACATGCAAACTCCACACATGAAGCCGGTAGCTCTCCACTGTGGAATCGAGGGGCTCACCACTCGAATGCTTGGCCGATCCCGTTAATAACTAAATTTGGTCAATATATCCGTTCAAGGGTGGCCCGGTCTAGTGGTGTAGATTTTGCATGTTCTCCCCCGGGCCCGCATTGGTTTTCTCCAGGTCCTCCGGTTTCCTCCAACATTCCAAAAACATCCGTGGCAGGCTCATTGAACTCTCCAAAATTGTCCCTAGGTGTGAGTGTGAGAACAGATGGTTGTTTGTCTCTGTGTGCCCTGCGATTGGCTGGCAACCAATTCAGGGTGTCCCCTGCCTCGTGCCCGAAGACGGTTGGGATGAGCTTCAGCACCCCCGGCGACCCTAATCAGGATTAAGCGGTCTGGAAAATGGATGTATGGATATTTCTTCAAAATATACAGTTAGAATACAATGAACAAGTTTAGCTTGTCTGCCGCTCATCCTCATGAATAAACCAGGCTTTTTTGCGGTCATCACTAAAACAAAACGAATTATTTCACAAAAGAGATTCATACAATCATCATCCCATTCATTAGAAAAAGAAAATACAAGAAAGTGCAGCATTACAAATCTGGTCTCTAAAGCTCTGTTTACATGGTAAATGGAACCCTGCTGTCTCATCGTCCTCAACCACACACTCACTGCCTGAATGAGGACTTCCTTGCATTTTGACCGTGGGCCTGTTCCTAAAGAATACTAATCATCAAGGCCTTTGACTGATTCAAACTCTATTCAGTCAGGGATGGCAGACAGTAAGTGGAGGTGCATGATAAATGACTCGGCCCATATTGCTCTTTGTAATTATCTGGTGAGAGAAGGACAAAATCAAAGTGAGTATACAGAGTTAATGTTCACAGTTCAATATAGTATTTCAATGTGTCACCCGATTTGAGTTGAGAAGAGCTATGAACATTTTGTGGGTGGATGCCAATTTTCCGAATCTGAGGTTGCGTGTAATCCGCTTCATTTTGACAAGAATTGGTAGACATTTTGCAAAAAAGTTTTTGTTTCCCGGTCTCACACTATAATTCCTGCACAACTTGTTGCAACACTTCAAAATTTTCTTTTCAAATACAGTGAAATTAAATTGTCGCCGCACAATGGTCGCGACAAGCTGTCTATCTCATGCCCCCAGGATTCTGCTGAGTAAAAGTGGTGCTTCCGCAGAGAAAAGTTCGTGATTCTGCACAGAGGAAATCTTGATTTCATGGCCTTATATGAAATTTTCCGCAGGCATCACAAGAACGACTGCAGTCGAATCAACACAGGGCTTTGGAATCCGCGGCAAATTCTCCAATGTGGATTTCTGTGGGCACTCTGTTTAGACCAGTGTTTTTCAACCAGTGTGCCGCGGCACAGTGGTGTGCCGAGATATTGTCAGGTGTGCCGCGGGAAATTATCCGATTTGTGTGCCTGTGCAGTCTAGCGCCTGGCAGAGTAATCATGTAGTACTCTTCCATACCAGCAGGTGGCAACAGCGGGTAGTTGTGCATCACTAATTCGCTTTGAGACGAGCGAATTAGTGACGCGTGGATAGTGCAGCAAGTGCAGATTGAGGAAGAGGAAAGGAATTGAATTTTTGAAGAGGAAAAATGCTGACTCAGAAGTGGACCCTGGACAAAACCCGGACCCAAATGAAGGCCCTAGTATGGATGGAGGTCAAAAAAAGGCAAAGACAGTGACGTCGAGCAAAGTTTCTGTCGTGAGACAATACAACGAAAGCTATGTTTCTTTGGATTTACTTTTACCGGAGATGCAGCGGCACCGATCCATTGCGCATGGTAAACTTTGTGAAGTCAAGACATGTAAAAAGTCGCATATTTGCGGCTTTGTGTGAGGAAATGGGAGCGGAGCATAAAGCCTTGCTTTTCCATACAGAGGTCCGATGGTTGTCACGTGGCATGGTGCTGGCCCGTGTGTATGAGCTGCGAGAGGAACTTAAAGTGTTTCTGACGAATGAGGGGTCCGATTACAAAAAGCTGCATGCAAGTGATGAGTGGTGTGCAAGGCTGGCATACCTGGCGGATATTTTTCATCATCTCAATGAACTGATCACACGAATGCAAGGACGAAATGAAAATCTGCTTACAAGTTCAGTTTTCTTTCAAAGGTGCACCTCTGGCAGCAACATGTGGAAAGGGGCAATCTTGAAATGTTCCCACTCACCAATAAATCGCAAGATGTCAATACTACTGCACTGTGTGAGTTAATAGTGAAACATCTGAAAACTCTTGAGAAGATGACATTTTATTTCTCTTCAGCCTCCACGGAGCACCTTGGCTGGGTTAGGGACCCATTCAGCTCAGCATCAGCTGTTGGAATAAACATGTCTTTACAGGAGCAGGAGGAACTAACTGAACTGAGACAAGATCGTGGCCTCAAGCTAACCTTTGCTGGTTGGATTGGATTTGCCTTTATTAGTCTCGTAGTGGAGAAATTTACATTTCACAGCAGCAAAGTTATGAAAGAAATGAAAGTAGAAAAGCAAAACACAGGAGCTGCTGGAAAGGCAGCCACTCTCGCGGCGCCGTCTTGAAGTCAAAAGAACAAAAAAAAAAACACTAAATAACAAATAACATGACAACACAAAGACACAGAGAGGCATTCATTCTTAAGCACTATCTGTACCCTCTTTGTCACATAAAGCAGTTCCAGATAAAAGAGGAGAGGATCAAAGCGTCTCTTCACCAGTGGATCAGGGACATCATGGTGGAATGTGCACGTCGACAACAAGCTAAATGTTGAAAGCAAACACGCAGCTGTAGCATCCATTGACGAAAAGAGATTGTCTCACATCTCCAGTCCCACATAAATCAGCTTCAATTCCATCCCGCGACAGTTCCATATACGCATCGGCGCTCTGCGCTGACACTCCTTTCTTCTTATCGCGGGTTCCTCAAGCCATGCATCCATCCAGCCGCATGATCAGACTTATTTTGATTGCTGTTAAAATCACAATTTAAAAAAATATCTTCATTAATTTATACATTTTCTCAAACTCAGCTCCTCAAAAAAATATCAACATAGCCTCATTTGTCCCAAGGCCAGGGGTCGGCAACCTTTACGACTCAAAGAGCCATTTGGACCCATTTCCCACAGAAAAGAAAACACTGGGAGCCACAAAAGCCTTTTGACATTTAAAATGAAGACAACACTGCATCTTTTCATCATCATTTTTTACCTTTATGTATGCATAAACAAACTATATAGTGTGTTGCATTTATGAATGAACTGTTACAGTGAAGCAGTGAACATTTCTGCACGCAATAAAAACATTTTAAACTCCGAAAAAAGACGTTGGATTGAAGATTACTTTCCCTGATTTTCTGCACAATTTCACTCTTGTTTTTAAAGTCTGTGAATAGATGTTCTGACATCTTAATGAATGATTCTTATATATATTCTCCATCTGTGAACGGCTTCCCGTGCCTGTCTATTTCCTGAGCGGCCACAAAACTAGCATATGTATCTGAATTTGTAGATTTCATCCACTTCATAAAATGATTTTTGCTCTGATCAGCCTTCCGCATCAGTTCCGAAACGGCTCTTTTTCTCTCATCTCCAGCCGGATATTTTTGAGCAAAGGCTGTTTGTTTGTTCTGGAAATGTCTTGCGACATTTAACTTTTTGTTGTTTGCTAACTTCTCATTACATATTATTAAGCATACCGGTAAACCCGTCTCGTCAGCAGTGAAGTTGAACGAATCTGCCCACGTATCATTAAACGTTCTGTTTTCTTCAGACACTTTTCTTTTCTTAGATTTATCCATAGTTGGCCTACCTGGGGGTCGAAAAATTCAAGAAATTGTGCGTAATTTGGCGGTTGTCACCGGATATACGACCACTGTCAATGGTTGTGACGTATATTATGAATGACAAAAAAATTGAATCCGTTTTATTTTGTATTATTTATAATCACCATAATCTTCAAATTTAGAATTGCATTTTAAAAAGGAACGAACTAAAATAATATACATTGAATTAAATACTCATTATTTATTTTCTAAAGCCGCAGGGAGCCGCAGCAGGGGGGTGAAAGAGCCACATGCGGCTCCGGAGCCGCGGGTTGCCGACCCCTGCCCTTGGCTTTATTCTTGAACAATCGATGAGAAGGTTTCTTCAGCCGTCTTCTGTACAAATTTGAAGGTTTCGGACGTCCGAAACAACGACTCTCTTTTTTGTCAACAATTTAGCGCAAGTGCAAACCTCTGTAGTACAAGATATTGCTCATTGGGATAAAGCTGATCAAGCCAAAATGTCCCTCTGGCATGTCATGTCTTTGGTGGTTTATTGGGGAATTAAACTGGCTCATGATGGGCACCACTGTGGACGGTGGACAACCTCTCATCCATCCATTTTCTATGCCACTATTACTATTTTTCCTTCTAAAAAAGGCCAAGAGGAGTTAATGAGAGAGTGGGAGTACATGCCAAATGTCTGAAAATGTGACTATTATGCAAGTGAATGAATGTGCTCACCTTGCTGCCAGTTACAACAGTCAAATTGAAGAGAGGATGTGCAGAGAGTACTCGCCAAGTTGCGACCATTTGCATTTTGTTCACTGCAAGCCAAGTGTGAAACTTTGATGAAGAGCGATTTGCATCTCTGGATGGCTATGAAGAGATCAGCTTTGTTGGTCGCCACCAAAAAAGCCGCTGCCTTCAAAAACCTGCCAACCTCATCACCAACTGGCAGCCACCTTCTGCTCTTCACCCTCACCTTCCTGGCATCACTTTTGTTTGCTTCTGCCAGCATCTATTGCATCATTGTGTTTTGCAGCCAAAGGTACCTGGAGGGAGTCCTGCAGTGATGCTCCCTGGGCTTTTTCTCGACACAATATCAGAACACCCGCAGCGAATGCACAATATACCTAAAAATGTGCCCATAAAGATTAGCTGAGCCGCTATTTGGGAGCAAGTGTCGGCTTAGTACAGACTCTCTTTATAGGCATTGGAAGGACGGAAACAAGCTGAGGAGCTCGTGACGACTTACCCTCCCTTTATACAGAATGAGTAGAATGTTTTTCATTATTAAAAATAAACACAAGAGGGCTTGTGATAGTTAAATAGAGAATGTGTTAATGAAGGGTGATGGTGTGTGACAATGTGAACCAAGAGAGAGGACAGGGTAGTTTGGTGTGTGTGCCTATTTGTATTCCAGTGGCCCCGGGTAACCGTGGATACACTGAGGTGACTGGGAAACATTCAAGGGAAGAAGTGGTAGCATGGTTATATCACAACGGTGGCCTTGATAGCCACAATGATTAAAAGGAGCGAAACATTGGGAGGTATTTTCAGGTCAATCATAACCATAACACTGATGTAAAGCTACCTGCGAGTTGTTTTTCAATTATATTTTTGTCGACGATTTAGGGATTAAGATCAGTTTCCGGCTTGTGATTTGTGGTGTGTTTTTTTTTTTTTACTTTGTAATATTTATCTTTTGTTGTGGCTGCATCTTATGTTGCAAAATATCACATGAATCACTGTTTAATTAAAAACGTGGAGTAATATGTGTGAGCAATATACAAGCATCATTTTGTTCATGAATATGAATTTTAATTTTGAATGATTTGTGTGCATGTGTGTGTGTGTGTGTGTGTGAAAGAAAGAGAGAGAGAGAGAGAGGATGGGAGGGAGAGAAATAGAGAAAGAGAGAGGGAGGGGAGGGAAAGAAAGATAAGGAGCGGAGGCAGCGAGTGTGAGAGAGGAAAACCTTTATATATATGTATAAATAAAATAAATAAACAGCTGTTTTTTTTTCCATTACGACATTGTTTTCCAAAGCAAATACTGTACTATGCTTCGGAAAATCTTTGCACTATTATTACTGTCTTAACACTGAATGCATTGCAAAATACTTGTTTTCTGAAATACAAATGTTATCACTTTACAATTAAAGAGTGGAAGTCGAAGGCTGAGCTTCAACATTGGAGACCAGTGAACCGGTGAACTCAAATTATCAAACAGAATCATCCAATACCATTGGTTTTGTAATGCATGGGTGGTGGAGGTGCTGCAGTTTTATGGCAAGTGGAGGATAGCAGTAGGCTCTTAGCTTTATAGCTCCCCGAGGAAAAAAAAACAAAAGACTAACTGCGCTTTGGGGAAAACTTTGTTTTAGTATTATATTGATTTGGCATTTCAAAGCTCACTTGTACTCTTTGGCATTCGACTCAGCATGATTTCGACTTGATATTTTCACTCTCTGGTGCTTTCTTTTATTTTTATGACTGCTTTATTTCCTGTATATGATAGCTGTCCATGTTAAGCGCTTTGTTACAGCTTCAGCTGTTGTTAAAGCGCTACAGTATATAAATCAATATGTATTGAATTGTATTCCATCATATTGTTATTTGTAAATTGGTCCCGATAGAAATGGAAGGTCATCGTTCCGTTGTGGAGGTGAACACAGCCGGCTTGTTACCAGCCAGTGGAAGTGGCTTCCTTCTTTCCCTTTCAAATAAAAGCACTCGAGACATGCAGTTTTGGGAATGCAAAGACAGAAATTGACTCACTGGAGTCCATACGGGAGATTGAATCGTGTTAAATGCATTTATAAGGAACTTTAAGCGGTCTGCCATGGGTCCGAGAGGACAATAATTTCATCTGTGCTGTATGTCATGCATATTAGGATATTTACAAAGCTGACTTTGACTTTGATGGGTCACAGATTTAGGTCAGAATGAACTTGGCACTTGGAGACCACCTACCACTCTGATGGTTCGTGTATGTCTGTGTACCAAGGCATTGCTGCGTCACGGCCCCTGGGGGTCGTATTTAAAAATGTAATAGAGATAGCGATCATCATAATGAGTTCAATGAAGTGATTTCAACAATGATTCAGAGGGAGGGGAGAATCTGTGTCAATCAAACTCATCAAAATCACGTTACACCACCTGCTTTTGATAGGGCTAAGGTCTTGTCTACTTTCTGTTATCTCATTGTCTGGTACCTTTGGAGAGTGTAAGAGAAAATGTTCATGAAGATGCAGGTCTTCCAAATTGCCAAACGCAGTAGAGTTGCTCCAGCATGCAAATGAAGATGGGGCAGTTAAAACATCAAGCGTATTTACACCCGTTCTTGTGTAACCATGTCCATCTCAAAACTTAATTTCGCATTGATTTTGTCCCGGTTTGCGAGGTGGTGATGGTGGTTGTGGAGGGAGCAGCAGGATGTATTTGACAAATTGTATTAAAATAAAGTCAGCAGGAACAAAATCTAAAACATCAAAGTAAACAGAACAGAAAAGTGCAAAATATCAAAGAAAACCAAGAGTAAAAGTCTGTCAAGATGAAACAAACCTGACGGGGTGCAGCAAACACATACAATGACCCGACACGGAATGGTTGTGCCGGGAGTCCTTTTAACTGCCACTGATGAGGACGACCAACACCTGTGCAATTGAGGGCGGGACCGTCAGCGCTATCTGTTGGTCACCAACCAGAACGTGACAGTCTGCCACAGATTGGAACGAACAACACCTGTGCAGGTGCTGGCGGGGCCGACAGCGCCACCCGTTGGTCGCCAACCAGACTGTTACAGATTTAATTTGGAATACGAGAACACTGCCCTTGTCGGTGATTGCACACACATTTCGAACTGCCAATGATGAGTCTGTTGTGTCTGAAAGGTACAATATCACCTAAATCCAGTATTTTTTAGTAATTGGCCATGGATAGTTTGAATCCAATTAGAAAAAAAAAAAAACGATCTGAGTCTATTGTGAGCACAATTCAAATTAAACCTCACACCACCATGGCAATTTAGTTTTCAACTGTTTTGATGACAGTGAAGTTAAAATCTTAGCGAAAGAAAATAGATGGTAAAAGAAGTAAAGAAGAAGTAAAAGAAGTAATATTTATAAAACAGCAAAACCCTTCACTAAATCACCATGGTGCAGTGTGGTTTAATTCGGACCGTGCTTTCAACAGACTTCTTAGATCGTTACCACATAGACTTAGTCATGCTGATGAGATGATACCAGTGCAAATGGGGCAATCAGGCCACCCATAGACCATAATCAGTCATGGCAATAGAAGTAATCAGTGTAGCCTCAGGGAATAGTCCTCTGCTCCCCAGGGCAGGAACCTATCATAGCAGACGTCTGTCTCAGACAATGGAGAACAGAGGATGAAGTGCTGGAAGACGGAAAAGCATGGGAGGAAAAGCCCCTACACGGGATGTACCACCGAACCACAACTGAAGTGGCTGATCTCAAGAAGTCCTATCAGTGGCTAGAGAGGGCTGGCCTAAAGGACAGCACAGAGGCACTCATCCTGGCTGCTCAAGAGCAGGCCGTGAACACCAGAGCCATAGAGGCACGGAAATACCACACCAGGCAAGGTCCAAGGTGTAGGTTGTGCAAAGAGGCACCTGAGACAATCCAACACATAACTGCAGGGTGTAAAATGCTTTCACATGGAGCGCCATAACCAGGTGGCTGGTGTAGTCTACCGAACCATCTGTGCGGAGTATGGACTGGAAACCCCAAGGTCAAAATGGGAAACACCTCCCAAGGTAGTAGAGCATGACCGAGCAAAGATCCTGTGGGACTTCCAGATACAGAATGACAAGATGATAAAGGCCAACCAACTAGATATCGTGGTTATAGATAAAGGGAGTGGATGTAGCGGTCTCGAGTGATGGAAACATCAGAAAGAAGGAACATGAAAAAATCGAGAAATACCAAGGGCTCAGAGAGGTGCTGGAGAGAGCCTGGAAGGTAAAGGTGACAGTCGTGCCTGTGGTGGTTGGAGCACTCGGGGCAGTGACCCCCAAACTCGACGAGTGGTTGCAACAGATCCCGGGAACATCATCGGATATCTCGGTCCAGAAAAGCGTAGTGCTGGGAACAGCACGGACACTCCGCATAACCCTCAAGCTTCCTGGCCTCTTGCAGAGGACCCAAGCTAAAATGGGTGACATATAAAACAGTACAGCGGTGATACATACATATATATATATATATATATAATGAAAATGCAGTGTCACAACAACATCCGTGACACTCTGATGAAGGTGGAAGTATACGCCGAAACATGTCAGGTATTCGAACACCTACAACATATGTCTGTAAGAAAAAAAAATCAGATTTAAATTAAATATCAAGTAGACAGGATGAACTTAATACAACTATCTTCTATCCTCCTTTAAACCGATCGCAAAGAGGAATGCAATTGGACTCTGTAAAATGCAAATCTGCAAATGCTCTGATCAACAGCTGGAGCCCTTTTTTAAGTTCTTTGTTGCTTTTGGAATTTTTGTGTGTGTGTTTTTGTCTGTTTGTTTTTGTACCTCACAGTTAGCAAAGAGAGAATTCCTTCTGTCTTTTGTCTGCGGAAGCTCAGCACGCTGCAAACACCCCAATTCATCCAAAGCCTCTGTACGCTGCACTCCCTCCCTCCACATTTTCAATAACTTAATTCAGTGGTGCTTAATTTTTGATAATAAGCCCAGTTGTAATTTGTCCTGTGGGCTGACCAGCAGCGCGCTGCGTGTGTGCCGTTTGGGACATGAATGGGGGTGATACAGAAAGGAGGACTTGCAAAGCTCACAGCGACTGTCGATTCATGGAGCCAGCAGGAACATTTGTTTGCTTGTTTTCTTTGTGTTTCGGGGTCAACGTGCTAAAATCTCATTTGTTGTGCAAAGACCACATTGAGAATACATGATTTTTATTGAGTTTTCCATTGACCGTGAAAGCAGCTACAACAAATAGTCGAGCTCTTAAATTACATCATGTGGTTTTGGGTATGAACATAAAATTGCTCTCATCATTCTGACTAGACACTTTCTTTTTAATGAGCATTTGTAAAATGCATTTGTCTAATTGTTCTGATATTATTATTTTCACTGCTGTACATAAAATACTCTGCTGACAAATCCTTTCGGCTTTGTGATCGAAACCTGCCCTTCTTATGAGCCCTTTGTTGTATGGCACCAGTGGGACATTTGTTTTGCGTGCAGGCTGAAAAGTGAATGTATGAAAGCCTGTGTTCACTTTGAAGCCAATGAGAGTGGAGGTCACTCAATATTGACAAGGGTCTTGTGACGTCTGTGGTCTGGAGGCCTACTAAAAGCTTTACGCACTATAAATTATCACTTGTACAATGGCAACAGACTTTCCACACTAAAGTGTTTTTTTTTAAATCACTCATTTGAAAGAAAATGTCTTGGGATTTGGGTGGCATTAAATAATTCACTCACACCCATACAACTGTTAGTCATTTTTATTATTTACATCTGACACAGTTTTTGCGGTTGTGCATGTTCTCATAGCATATTTATGACAGCACTGGGAACATTGATGAGAGCTGTGCAGCTTTGCAGTCTCTAATGCGCTACTGGTACATACCTCCGTTTGGATCTGGGCTGTCATTGAAGTCATGACTACTTGACGACTTTGACTGATGCTCATCATACGATCTACTTCCCACAGCATCCACGATTTGTTGAACCAAAGCAGTGCATAAATCATCAGTAGACAGTATTACCTGTGTTCCAGATGGTCAGTCCTATACATGGTTTTTGTCCAGTGAATACAAATATTAACAATAACAAGGGTCCTGGCTTCATCATGGAGTTCCTTAGCCGAGCATTACAGTCAATAATAATAATAAGGGAAAAACAAAATCTTGTCATTGTTAAGAAGCCAACTGGATTGTTGCCCATTGTTCCTAAACATCAAACATGGTCTAGTGCAATGAGATCATAAAGAAAGGACCCCACTCCTTGTCATGCTCTTTGCAGTTTCAATTCACTGCAAAATGATTACTTCCCCGATACCACCTCACCTCTGCTTTCGTCATCTCTTTGTATTAATGACTGGCAAATGAAAGTGAGCAACACAAGAGAGGGATTAAACATCACAGCGAAAAGGACTTGAATCTTTTTTCTTAAAATGAGTGTAACGGAACATTTCCCCAGGGAAGGCATAAACAGATGCATGAGTATGTACAAATGCACAAAAGGGCGACTGCCAAACACCTGTGAAGTAGTTTAATATACAGTCGCGTTGAGCTGCCAAGAATTCCATCCCAAAATCAATTTTATTTCAGTTTGAACCACGACATTCTGCCAAGGCAATCAAATCTGCAAGATACAGATGTGGTGTGCCCTCACTTTGCTGCATTGTTTTTAGGTCAGATAAATAACCTGGATGTGTTTCACTGAAATGCTGCACAGGCTTACTCATTTTTTTTTTACTCAAGCAAGAGCTGAGACAATACACAATTTAAGTGTTTTGTTTTTCTACTTCTTTCTTTCTTTTCCTCTTCCTTTCATAACTTTGCTGTTGTGTTACTTCCGGGTACAGTGAACGCTAGCGCGAATGGCTGCCGCTGCTCACCCGCACAAACCAAAATTCTTATCCCGTGACTGTAAAGTGTCCTTGAGAGTTTTGAAAGGCGCTTAGAGATAAAATGTATAATAATAATAATAATAATAATAATAATAATAATAATAATAATTATTATTATTATTATTATCCATCCATCCATCCATTTTCCGTACCGCTTATTCCTCAGTAGGGTCGCGGGGGGTGATGGAGCCTATCTCAGTTGTCTTCGGGCACGAGGCGGGGGACACCCTGAATTGGTTGCCAGCCAATCGCAGGGCACACAAAGACGTCAACAGTCACTCTCACACTCACACCTAGGGACAATTTGGAGTGTTCAATCTGCCTGCCATGCATGTTTTTGGAATGTGGGAGGAAACCGGAGGACCCGGAGAAAACCCACACGGGCCCTGCGACCTCTGCACCGTGAAGCCGGTGTGCTAACCACTCGACTACCGAGCCGCCTATTATTATTATTATTATTATTATTATTATTATTATTATTATTATTATTATTATTATTATTATTATTATTATTATTATTATTATTATTATTATTATTATTGGATTGGCTGGCAACCAATTCAGGGTGTCCCCCGCCTCGTGCCCGAAGACAGCTGAGATAGGTTCCAGCAACCCCCGCGACCCTAATGAGGAAAAAGCGGTACGGAAAATGAGATGAGATGAGATTATTATTATTATTGATTCTTTGTAAATTGCCTCAATGTTACTTTCAGTGACTAAAAATCTTTTTTTTACATCAGAATTATTGTTTTTCAGATGATTACGAAATAAAAACAAAAATAAGTCATTTGTTGATACAATAATGATAACGAATTGATTTAATCAACAAATAAAACACAAATGAAAAATCAAAGTGACAAAATCCAATCAAGGAATAATAAACATAAAATAATCACTTACATACCTGTCAACCTTGGCTAATAGCCATCCTCATAAATGATTACAATTCCTGTATAAAAGTTGTAATACACCGTACATTATTAAACATGAAAAAACGCTAACACAAGCAAAAATTCAGACAGCTTACCACACATGTGCATGGTATGCTTTCATCAATCCTCCCGTAGGCAGCGGTAAACAAAATATAATAATAATAATAATAATAATAATAATAATAATAATAATAATAATAATAATAATAATAATACATTTAATTTCCAGCGCCTTTCAAAACACCCAAAGACACTTTACAATAAAAACAATAAAACAACGCACATAACAATGAAACCATAAGTGAAATGATAAATAATAAAATAGCAGATTGAACTAGACATTGAAAGCAATTTTAAACAGGTGGGTTCTAAGGTGGGACTTGAAAATAGGGAGGGAGTCAATATTACGGAGAGTTCCAGAGTTTGGGAGCAGAGCGGCTGAAAGCTCTGCATCCCATCGTGGTGAGACGGGCAGAGGGCACATAGAGGTGAAGGGAGGATGAGGATCTCAGGGACCGAGAGGGAACGGAGATTTGAAGCAGGTCAGAAAGATAGGGAGGGGCAAGGTTATGGATGGCTTTGAATGTAAACAGAAGTATTTTGAATTTGACTCGATGTTTAACAGGGAGCCAGTGGAATTGCTGGAGGACAGGGGTAATGTGGTGTAAGGAGGGGGTTCTAGTGATGATCCGGGCTGAATAATTTTGGACGAGTTGGAGTTTATGGAGGAATTTTTGATTGACACAGAAGAGAAGTGAGTTACAATAATCGATGCGGGAGGTGACGAGACTGTGGATAAGGATAAGAGAGAGCTTACACAGACGTGTGGATAAGGATAGCAGCGGAGTGAGGGATGAGCGAGGGACGGAGACGGTTAATATTGCGGAGGTGGGGGGGACGGAGGACCCAAGGTGCTGATGGATTTTGTTGATCTTTTCGCTAAAAAACCTAAGCAGAGTGTTGCATATATCAGATGAATATAAGTGTGAGGGGAGAGAGATAGGAGGTTGTATGATTTTGTGATAGAGGGAAAAGAGGACCCGTGAGTTTCCATAATTAGAGTCAATGAGTCTAGAGTAATATTGTGATTTTGCGCGTGAGATTGAGTCCTTGTAATGGGTGAGGTGAGTTGTGTACATGTCCTTGTGAGTAGTGAGCCCGGTCTTCCTGTAAAGTCTTTCCAGTTGGCGAGTTTTTGTCTTGATGGAGCGGAGATGGGCGGTGAACCAGGGGGTGGACCGGGTAAATTGGACAGACCGGGACTTTACAGGAGCAAGGACGTTGAGGGTGTTCGTGAGGTCCGCGTTGTACCGGGAAACAAGTTCATCAGGGGATGAGTTGTAGTCCGGAGTCAGGGTGGCAATCATATCAGCGAGGGTGGCAACGTTGATGTCCTTGATGTTGCGATACGTGATGATACGGGGTGGTTTGGGGAGAGAGAGGGTGATGGAAACGTTGAATGAAACCAGGAAATGGTCTGTTATAGGAAGTTCATTTGCCGTGCAATTCTTTGGGATAAGGCCAGACATGCAAATGAGGTCCAGGGTGTGGCCTTTTATGGGGTGGGAAAGTCCGAGAATTGATGCAGACCAAAGCTGTCAAGTGAGGAGATGAAGTCTTTAGTGAGGGGAAGAGTGGATTTTTTTCATGTTGCTTGGCCTTATTTTCAGAATGGTGGATTACATTTCTAAATTGAAATAATTTTCTAAACTGGACTTTCAATCGAAGCAGGACATAATAATTAAAGGAACACCAACACCGGACTGTATAGCTCACAAACGGCGAGGGATGAATGTAAATCTCCTGGACAGCTTCTCAGCTTTTTGGCCAAGAAGGATCTCATTGAAACTATTCCTGAAGCGACAAAGTTGCTCCAGCTCCTGCTCACTGTTCCAGCTCCTACCGCATCAGTGGTCATTCTCAGCACAAAAGACTGAAAACATACAGTCGGAACAGGACTGATCAAGGACGACTTTCTTCACTGGAGGTGATCTCCATTGAGACAAAGGGACTTGGACTTCATTTATAAGTAAAGTTAACACAATAAAATAATGTTTTTTAATTATTTTTTCTATGCTATGTTTGTATACAGTTTTATAAAGAATGCTGACATGACATTTTAAACAAAACACGTTAACTGTTGCCAATCAAATGGTGAATAAACTACTCTGTGGAGTTCATATGTTTGTAAATCTGACTGTGATGACGTCAGTGCCTCACCAGCCATGAACCTCAACCTTATTTTGTCTTGATAATCCAATGTGTTGAGAAGCACTGTGCATCTGCCCTTGTCTGCTGGCAAAATAGTAATATTTTTGTCTTTTTGTAGACTAACTAATACCAACTAGCACTGAAGGTAGAGAAAAGGAGTCAAAACATATCAGGAGAGCACTCACTAACTGTGGGTACCCTCAGTGGTCATTCAACAAATGTCAGAAAGAAAGAATAGCGAATGAAACCAATAATTCTCAAGATACAAAAAGGAGAGGAGTAGCAGTACCGTACATTGCAGGAGTTTCTGAAAAATTACAAAGAGTCCTTTGCCAACATAAAATTCCTACTTATTTCAAACCGATAAACACGTTAAGGCAAAAATTAGTGCATCCAAAAGATAGGCTACCAAATGAAAAACAAAGTAATGTAGTTCATTCCATACATTGCAAGAATGAAAATTGTAAAGAGCAGTACATTGGGCAGACTCAACAAATTCTCAAAAAAAGACTTTATCAACATCGCAGGGATAATATAAGTGGACCTCAATCGGCAGTACATTTGCACCTAAAAGCTAGCAACCACTCATTTGACGACAATGAGGTTAAAATCTTAGCGAAAGAACATAGATGGTTTGAAAGGGGGGTAAAAGAAGCGATTCTTATAAAACAACAAAATCCTTCATTAAACCGGTCTGGTGGGGTGAGGTTCAATTTGGATCGTTCATACAATAGCCTGCTTAGGCAAAACAGGTTAGGCAACTTTCGCAATGCTGATGAGGGTCGTTATGCTGATGAGGTGATACCGGGGGGAGTGGGGGTAATAGGCCAGTCGTTAGTCAGGAATGTAGGAACAATCAGTGGGGCCACAGGGAGGGGTCCTCTGCCCCCCAACCTGAGAGTAGGGACCTATCATAGCTGTGTCCGGCGCCACCATGTCTGGACATTAGGGATATATAAATGGGGCCGATACGACCAGTCAGACTTTAGTTCGCTGACGAAGCCTCTTGGATAGGAGGCGAAACGTCCGAAACCTTCACTTTTGTACAGATGACGGCTGAAGAAACCTTCTCATCGATTCTGTAGTATTGTAAATCTGCCCTGTGATTGCCTGGCAACCAATTCAGGGTGTCCCCTCACCGAGTGCCCAAAGACGGCTGGGATAGGCTCCAGCACCCCCCACGACCCTAATGAGGTTTACACGGTCTGGAAAATGGATGGATGGATAATATTGTAAATCGCTTCGTTTACAGAAATGTTCATTTCCAGCAGGAATTACCATGACGGGGTCTCAAGACACCAATTAGCACTCCACCTCCTCCCCCATTCCCCTCATAAACAGCTAACCAGTAATAGGCTTGTTTGCGATTTCCTCCAGAAAATGTCTCACTCCGTCCGACTGTCTATCTGCCTGCCACTCTGTCCCTCTCTCACTCTTTGTGTATGATTGTATGTGCGAGAGAAAGAGAACACACACACGAACGCGCGCACACACACACACACACACACACACACACACACACACACACACACACACACACACACACACACACACACACACACACACACACACACACACGCATACGCCCACACACACACACACACACACACACACACACACACACACACACACACACACACACACACACACACACACACACACACACACACACATACACTAAAACACTTATACTTGAAGTATTCTCCACACACTCTTGGCTGTTGCCCAACCTCAGCTCACTGATTAACGGCCTTTGTCCCTAAAATGACATGTCGAGTTCCATTGCGTTTTAGTGGCTCACTACAACACAATGTTTAATCTATTTCCTGTCCTTTTACTCCTTCATTTGTTCTTTTCGCTTCAATACCTTCGGTCTATGTTTTTTTATGTCCTTTTGGGATGTCCCGTAGATGTATTTAATGCACATGCATGAAAACTCCACACATGCTGAAAAAGAATACATCCTAAATGAAGTACAACTATTGGCCTTAGCCATTTGGTAAGTCTCGATCTGAAATGACTCCATTGAAAATAATTTTCTTAATCACTTGTTTTCCCTGAAATGTTTTTTTTTCAGTTCTCATACTTTTTTTGGCTTTCTTTGCAAACTTCTTCTTTTCCTAGTTGTGTTCAGTTCATCCTGTCTACTTGATATCTAATTTACAACAAAACAAGTGTTAATGTGTGTTAGATAGTTCAAAGGCAGAGTGTAGACTGCAAGGTTAAAATTCCCATTAAGCAGGCTCCACAAATAACCCGCAACAGCCATTAGTTCAATTTGAAATGAAAAGACAAGCAGAGAACCAGCTATTAATGATGTTTCTAGTGCAGGGGTCGGGAACCTTTTTGACTAAGAGAGCCATAAAAGTAAAATATTTAGAAATGTTTTTCAGTGAGAGCCACACGCACGCGCGCGCACATACAAACGCTTGCGTGCGCGCGCAAACACACACACGCGCGCACGCGCGGCCACTTTTCAACAAAATATCAAAATGTATTATTTAAAATAACTTTGTGATAGTACTCACCGTTAACATGAATGGTTTTCCGTTCCTCGTAATTGGTAAAAATCCAGGCAAACGATCAGAATGAAATTCAATTTGCCGGTCCAGAGGCGAAGTTACTGCTAGCTAGCCTGCACACGGCTCATAAGCTTCCACACTTGCTATCTGCAATTTACTTCTCGCAGAAGTATGTTGATGCTAACGTTAAGATGGGGCTTGTTAAAATGTCACTGACATTCGACTGTTTCATCGATGGTATTGTTTCATTGCAAATTAGAATCAGAATATTTTCTCTCCTCTAATGCTCCGGTGCATTCACGCTGAAGTGCACTGGTTGGGCTCATTTAAAGGGGCGCTTACCTGTTTCAGCATGACAGCCACTATCATCCAATTAAAATGGCGCTTTCGGCCATTCTAGGTCAGTGTCATCCAAGCAAAATTGCGCTTTCCGCCAACTGCAGCCCCAACGGGAAATGAACGGCGAAAAAAACAACAATATGTATTTAGTTTCATCGGCGAGCCATATGCAATCATCAAAAGAGCCATATATGGCTCGCGAGCCATAGGTTCCCAACCCCTGTTCTAGTGTGTCTGTTTGCACCTGTTGCTGGTGCAATATCACAACTTCCAAGATGTACAACCCAGAACTCTTTGAGACACTTTATGCAAAAAGCTATCCATTCCATCAAGCCAATGACCATCACGAAGGTAAATAAAACAACTTTATTATATAGTACAGTTTATTAATTTAATTATAATACCATAGCACATTTATTATACATAAAATAAGGTATATTTTGCATAGTTTTATGACTTAGAAATTTAGAAAGGAGAAAATTATGTATTAAATATTAAATATCATGGGGACCTGGGAACGGATTATACTCATGTTAATGGTTTCGTATGGGAAATTACTTTTTGGGATACACACTTTTCGCCTTTCACACTGTCTGGGAACCAATTAAGTTCGTAAGTCAAGGTATCACTGTATAACTATACTCACCATTTGATGACAATGCTTTGATCTTACCGTGAAATGGGCAAACTGAACGATTTGTACACATTTCAATGAGTCTGGGATATTATGGTACTGGAGTGTGTTTGGATGTCAATATTATATCCAAAACAAAATGATAGGAAGTGCATTCTTTACTATTTGTCGACCTTTGAAACCCAGAAACCAGACTGCTTTCCAACATAAACAATAATATAATTTGCTCAAGGATAGCAATCATCCATATATCTTTTATATTGTACAATGTATGTATTTATTTATTAGCTTTTTTTAAGCGGGCCACTGTATTTTGTGATACTGCTCAGCTTTGTGAAAAATAAAAACTTTTTCCGTCCCCTTTCCTCTTCTTGTAAGACAGTAACCTGCTGATTGTTCAGATTGTAAATTGGCATTTTTTTCACAGTTCATCAAGCAGATGTCTGTGCTTTATTTTTTGCACTGCTATTCTACTTTCATGTAAAAAACTATAAATGTAAAAATCACTGTTTTGTTAAGGCGAGAAAGGACCTAAACTTAGTTGGCGATACCGTAATCAAAAGTGATGGTCTTCTTTTTGCAGTTGTTATTGGGGTACATATATTATTTCCTTTTCACTTTCACTTTGTGTGTGTGAGATGTACTGAGTAAATGTAATGACATGGATGAAAGCACTGACCTTCACCTTCATTTAATACTCAAAAAGCATTGTCCCAAATCATCTTCTCATGAGAACGTAGTGAGCACTTTTTGTATGAAGAGTATATTTTAATTTATTTTATGTGATGTAGTTGGCTATTTTTATCTTTAGCTGTGTGTGGGCTCAGCCTGTCGGCATGTTTGCACTGAGGATTGAGAGGAAAGAAATGTCATCCATGCTTATGCATAGAGGATATTTCACAATCAAGATGACCTTGACTTGACTTTGACCATAATGCATTGATTGAATGCTACAGATTTGCCTCAGGTCTATCGCAACTCGGACTGTTTGATCCCACTTTGTTTTACAGACACTCAACTACGTCACCGATAAAATATCACAACCGGTCACAATTTTAATGCATACAATTTCACAAAAAGACCATGAGTCACCAATTTAAATAATCCAGTTGCGAGAAAAAGTTCCAAATATCTGGTTCTACAGCTTCTTTTCAAGGAACGCACAGTGAATTGCAACAAAAAATAACTGCCTACACGAGTGCTTCAAAAACATTTGGAATACCTTAACATTATAGCAGAGTTTTAGCAAGACAAGCTTGTCACCATTTAGTAGTTCAAGTGTGCTGTCTCAGTCTGTACACCCACGTAATGATGGCACTCAGGGCGCAAATAAACAACCAGGCCAGTGGTGGATCCCTGTCTGCTTGAAACTTGTAATACTGTGAAATAATTCCCATTTTTCACATACCTGTAATAATGACATATAGTAACTGTAACAGACTGCTGTCTATGTACTTTTTTGTCGCAATTCGTAACCCCAAAGTCAAAGTCAGCTTTATTGTCAAATATGCTAATATGCATGACATACACCACCGATGAAATTACTGTCCTCTCAGACCCAGCATGCAAGGCACTTATAATGACTTTAAAAAACATAATAAACATGAAAATGCCAATTTGCCTGGAGAGGGGAGCCGCTGCGTGTTCACGCACCGCCATCTTGGGGAAAAAAAACAAAAATAACAATTAATATAACAACACAAAGACACAGAGTCATTTATCTTCAGTACTTTCTGTACCCTGTTTGTGATGACATGAAGCAGTTCTAGATGACAGAGAGGGATGACAGAGAGGATCAAAGCATCCATTTCAGCAGTGGATCAGGGACGTCATGGTGGATTTTGCACGTCTACTACAAGCTAAATGTTGAAAGCAAACACGAAGCTGCTTCCATTGACGACAAGATATTGTCTTACATCTCCTGTCCCACATAAGTCCGCTTCAATTCCAAGCCGCGACAGTTCTACATACGCATCGGCGCTCTGCGCTGACGCTCCTTTCTTATTATCGCAGGCTCCTCAAGCCACGCATCCATCCAACCGCAGACTGACCAACAGCACCAACCTTTCCGCTGAACAAAGCGGGGCTGTGAAGATGCTGCCCATTACAGGCGCAAAAAAAGCACAAAAGCTGTCCAGCGATGACAGTAAAATGGCATCGACATTCCTCCCATTTAAAAACAGTACTGGCATATTCATGCTGTCGAAAAGGCGCAACTGCTCAGCACAGTCTTCTCCTTGATGATTGTCGTGGCCAAAAATGCTGAAAAACTGTGAGACTAATAAAGGCAAATCCAATCCAATCCAATCCAAAACAATCCGTATCCATTCCACACGATGCACAACAACAATACAAAGTGACAAAAGAAAACACAATAACATGACAAAAACAACAAAAAAAGCAAGGCTCATGAGAGCACTTGCTGACGGCTGCCTACTCAGGCGCCATCTTGGAAAAAAAATGATATATCATTACATTTGTTCCCAAGCCTCTCTCTCTGTCTCAGTCTCTCTCTCTCCCTCTCTCCCCTCTATCTCTCTTTCTCTCTTTCTCCCTCTCCATCTCTCTCATTATGTCTCTCTCCGTCACTCTCTCTCATCTATCTATCTATCTATCTATCTATCTATCTATCTATCTATCTATCTATCTATCTATCTATCTATCTATCTATCTATCTATCTATCTATCTATCTATCTATCTATCTATCCATCCATCCATCCAAAGTAGTCATCCTCTTCTCATACTTTCTTTGTTCAGCGCGTTGTATGATGTCTAAGGTACAGTGACCCGAATTGATATTTTTCCTGATTTGTGATGTTGGTTTAGGTCTTTATTCTTCTCGAAAAATAAAACAGAAATAAATGGACAAAATTCATAATAGCTTTAGAAATAGTGTTACAAGGATCACTATCAGTTTAAGAAGATTAGAGTACTGATAAGCTTCTATAATTGGGATATTTTTTTCAAAATGATGATGTTTGCTAAATAAATCTCCTCACATTTAATTGTCTGTTTGTCTCTGCTCGTGACTACTTGACCCGACAGAATTCTTTTCGGGATTGATGTTCCTAAAAGTTGAATTTCCTCTTGTGTATGCAAACTCAGTGGAAGAGATTTAAGAGTTCCTCATGAGACAGGGATTTTGATTTTGAAAAAAAATATATAATAAAAAAACACATCGCCTCTTGGGACAAAAATAATAAATACAGATGTGGCTTCCAAACTAACTGTATATATTTGTCCAGTTGTATGCATGCTTAAAAACTAATATTCTTAATCTGCTGAGAAAAAGTGCAAAAGCATTTCCCAATATCCAATAATACCTTGGTTTTCGAACGTCCCTGTTCTTAACCAAATCAGTATTCATTCAGAAAATTCCAGATTTTTACGCCAGGGATTATAACTGAAAATCATTGTTTGACCAAACTCAGCAAACCCAAAAACATCACTCGACGTCTCTCAGCATTCTTACACGAAGTGACGCTTCCTCATGCAAGGTTCATTGAGAGCAGACACGTTTTTTTTTTTTTTGTAATTTACACAAATCTGACTTTTTTTCTATATAGTGCATTAGACCTTAAAGGACAACCGACATCACTTTTTTGTTTCCTGACATCAGAAAAACGTTTTATAGCATCTAAAATACCCAAAAAACGCAGTATGATATTTTTAGTCATATGCAAAACACCAATAAAAATGACTTAAAGTGTCTTAAAAAGTACAATTTGAAACCGGAAGTGGCCAGTTTCAGATAGTCCCACCCCCTTGTTCGTGGTGTCACGCCAAGACATCTTGCCTTGCTAGAGAATCAAAACAATGGCTTCAGATTCGGAGAATATGCTTTCTTGTTACTCATACAGTTATGAATATGATTCAAATAGTTCTGAAGAGGAAAGCATACATTTTTGCAATCGATTAAAGAATTTATTCCCTGTCATTTTGAGGTATCTGGGGGAGGGGAATATAGCACCAAAAAGAGGCAAAGTCCGTGGGAAAGGGCTGATTAATTCCTTTTTTCCTTTTTGACAATTTTTGTCAGCGAATATCAAATAGATGCTCGGTGAAACACACAAGGATTCACCATCGTGTTATTTGTGTGTTTTCCTTCTAATTTCCTTCTAATTTTAGATGCGATAAAACGTTTTTCTGATGTCAGTTAGGAAACAAAAAAGTGATGTTGGTTGTTTTTTAAACTGTAATAGAAAAACACCATGGTATATTTTCAACAAAATGAGGCCACGTTGATTTGCCTAATTTCATTTTGTGGCTGTTGCTGCTGGTTTCAGATACAGTAATTTGCTCTAGTAGCCCTAAATTCATGAATATATTCAGAATACAGGCCCATTCTCTCATTTTAATTAATGTCTTTGTGATTCCTCTCAACAGCAAAGAAGACATGTGCAACCACAGATTTTGCCTGCAACAATGGGCAGTGTGTTCCTGCTAGGTGGCGCTGTGATGGGGAGCAAGAGTGTGCAGATGGTTCGGATGAGTCGGATGCAATCTGCAGTAAGTAGTTGACCAGATGCAATGTCTGGGGAAAAAACAAAGATATATAGATGAGCAACGCAGAAGGCCAGGAACATGGGCCGGATGGTCACTTAAACAAGCACAGCATTCAAGCTGCAAACAGACCTACTCAAATACACACACACACACACACACACGCACACACACACGCACACACACACACACACACACACACACACACGCACACGCACACATGCATACACACACACACACACACACACACACATACCCTTCACACGCACACACACACATTATATAATGATGTCATGCCTGCTGAAGAATTATCTGTCATCTACCTGTCCAGTTAAAAGTTGACACAGGAGTTGATTTTGTAATAATAAGAAGAATACATTACATTTTAAGCGCCTTTAAAGCTCTCAATGACACTTTACAGTCACAGACAATCATAGGTACTATACTAAATAAAATACAATCACAAATAGAATGCAATAAATAAAATACAATTATAAATAGAATCCAGAGAGAGAGCTACACAGAAAATGCAATTTTAAATAGGTGGGCTTTGAGATGGTACTTGAAGGTTGAAGATTTACACTCCCATACCATTTCATTAATAAATGCTTTAATGTCTCTCCTGGCCCATTATAAACCAAACAAAAAAATCATGTCCTGTTCCTGTGTTAACTATTGCTGTATTTTCCTCGAAATGGGACTCGAAATGAGTCCCAGTCTCATCCTGCTTTATTTTGGAGTTGAAGTTCATTAGGAAAAATAACAATAATAATAATAATCATCATCATCATCATCATCATCCATCCATTGTCCGTACCGCTTATTCCTCATTAGGGTCGCGGGGGCTGCTGGAGCCTATCCCAGCCGTCTTCCGGCATTAGGCAGGGGACACCCTGAATTGGTTGCCAGCCACATAGACAAACAACCATTCGCACTCACACTCACACCTAGGGACAATTTGCAGCGTTCAATCTGGCTGCCATGCATGTTTTTGGAAGCACACCGGCTTCACAGTGCATGGCAGTGCATGGCAGGCAGATTGACCACTCCAAATTGTCCCTCGGTGTGAGTGTGAGAGTGAGAGTGACTGTTGTACGTCTTTGTGTGCCCTGCGATTTGCTGGCAACCAATTCAGGGTGTCCCCCGCCTCATGCCCGAAGACAGCTGAGATAGGCTCCTGCACCCCCCGCGACCCTAATGAGGAATAAGCGGTACGGAAAATGGATGGATGGATAATAATAATAATAATAATAATATCATTCCCTCTTCCGACTCTTTTTCCTTCTCCTGTAAAGTTTTATCCTATGTCGGCTCAATCTCATGATCGACCCTTTCATGTATCAATAATGATAATGTGTAACCTGATGAGATGTCTTGAGTAACCGCTGTCCCGAAAAGGGCTAAAAATAATATTGACTCATACTCTGTAATTGCAGGAATGACGGAAAAATTTATAATCTTTAATATCAAGGAGGTTGCGGGTTAATGGCCACATTTATATGTTTATCACTAACGTGGAGTGGTAAATTTATGTTTTGATAAATATGCAAATAAAACCCTCAGCAAGTGGACTGCCATAGTGTCAAATGAATCATAGTTGGTAAAGTTGTTGCTGCGTGTGCTGTCTTATGCCACATTACACAATTTGCCTATATTGCTGAGCAAAGTCATTGATTTTGAGCTTTGAGCATTGATTCCTTTTGACATCAATATATGGTTAGCAAACCTTGCACAGCATCAATGACATTTTGATTTTCAATCAAATATAAATCCATACGAATAAGCACACTTGTACGACTCAATGACAATCTAAGATGAGGCGTGGGTCAAGGCATTTTCCTTGTAAACAACAACAATAATGCAGTCTAAAATATACCAACTTTCTGGGTCAATATTCACTGAGCATTGTTGTTGCAAATGAACAAGAGTCAAGACATAAAATAAACACATAAAAATAAAAACTAGGCAGTCCGGTAGTGGAGTGGTTAGCATGCCGACTTCACAGTTCACAAGTCGTGAGGTCACGACACGCTAAGGTATCCTTGTGTGGAGTTTGCATGTTCTCCCCGGGGCCAATTGGGTTTTCTCTGGGTCCTGCGGTTTCCTCCGATGTTCCATAAACATGCATGGCAGGTTGAATGAAATTAATCTCTAAATTGTCCCAAGGTGTGAATGTGGACGGTAATTTGACTCTGTGAGCCCTGCGATGGTCTGACAACCAATTCAAGGTGTCCCCCACCTAGTACCCGAAGACAGCTGGGATAGGCTCCAGCACCCCCCGCGACCCTAATGAGAATGAAGCGATCCGGAAAGTGGATGGGTGTTTGGATAAAAATAAAATAAAATAAAGAAGAATACTTCACCCATTCTAATTAAATTGCTTCTTCTGTCATCTGTGATTTTGCTGCGTAGTGATTTTAAATGAGCAGACATGCATCCACACAGAGACACAGATGTTGCCCCTGCAGCATATTGAGATGGTTGTTTAGGTTGCGTGTTCCATTTTTCTGCAATCATCACCTACCGTGCTCACTTCACCCTACTTAAGAACATGTTGCTGATGCTGCTGGACCAGCACACGTGTTTTGCTCATGACAACTGAGACATTTCAACTCCATTCACACCAAATAAACACAACAATTACAAAATGATTTCTTTGCTGCGGTTTTCTTACGCAGCAGAAGGTCACAAATTTGGGTTGCGTGAATTAATTAGTGTGATGTAAAATATTTACCGCAATTCCATTATGAAAGGGTGAGTACTCAGTTTTTATTCACAACATTCCATTACAGCAGGTGTCATTGTGAAGGTTTACACAACAAAATTAATCGTACTTCTCAGTTAAATCACATGGTTGTAGTGTGGAGATTTCTTTTGTATAAATAACTGTAGCGATTCGAGTGTGTCCGCCTTTGTTCTGTTCTAAGTCAATTGTAGCCAGGCCTGATAGCCTTTGTAATAGGGCATTTAATGTAATTAAAGGTTTTCAGACACATTTCTCCTCTTACGGTCTAACTGAAAAGGGAGATGCTCACTGCTGTTTGGACTCTGTAATTTTAAACCATCTCCTAGATGTCGGTCAGAGGTCAGTCAGCACTAATAAAGCCGTGTGAGAAAAAATAGGTTATAATGTGTTTACATCGCATTGCCAGCCATTACATTTTATATATGGCGCATTGAAGGGCAGTAAAATCGCTGTGGTACAAAAGACTCTTTGTGCACACCACGTCTAATGGTTGATCATAAATGGACGGTATCTTTTTTCACTTTGAAAAATTCACCTCTCTTTTTAAAATGCATGAATATGAATTAAAAAAACATTCAGATATATTTCATTAAAATAACTTGTTAATTATTATCAGGATAATATAAAATGGGGCAAGAATTCTATCACATTTCACACATCATATGTCTTGTCTTGCTGAAATGAGCCGATCCCCAGCAACTCGGATGCATCCATTCAAACCAGCCTCCAATCCTCTGTCCTTCTGGGTCAAGCGCAAGTCAGTCTTTTGTTACCATGACTACCAAGGAGCTAAGCATGAACTCAGCACCACGAAAAGTTTGACAAACTGTCGTTATTGAAGAAATATAATTCCTGGAACTTGATGCCCCCCATGAGTCGTCACCTTACCGTGGTGGAGGGGTTTGTGTGTCCCAATGATCCTAGGAGCTCGGTTGTCTGGGGCTTTACGCCCCTGGTAGGGTCACCCATGGCAAACAGGTCCTGGGTGAGGGACCAGACAAAGTACGACTCAGAAGACCCCGTATGATGAGAAAGACAAATGGACCTGGTTTTCCCTTGCCCGGACGCGGGTCACCGGGGCCCCTCTCTGGAGCCAGGCCTGGAGATGGGGCTCCTGGCGAGCGCCTGATGGCCGGGCCTACACCCATGGGGCCCGGTCGGGCTCAGCCCGAAGAGGAAACGTGGGTCCCCCTTCTCAAGGACTCACCCCCCATGGGAGGGGCCAGAGGGGTCGGGTGCATTGTGAGCTGGGCAGCAGCAAAAGGCGGGGACCCTCGACTGCAGAAGCTAGCTCTTGGGACGTGGAATGTCACCTCTCTTACAGGGAAGGAGCCTGAACTGGTGCACAAGGTCGAAAAGTTCCTACTAGACATAGTTGGGCTTGCCTCAGACACACAGCCTGGGTTCCGGTACCAGCCCTCTCGAAAGGGGTTGGACTCTCTTCCACTCTGGAGTTGCCCACGGTGAGAGGCGTAGAGCAGGTGTCGGCATACTTATTGCCCCCCGACTCACCGCCTGTACGTTGGGATTCACCCCGGTAGACGAAAGGGTTGCTTCCCTCCGCCCGGGTGGGGGAACGGGTTTTGACTGTTGTCTGTGCATATGCACCAAACAGCAGTTCAGTGTACTCATCCTTTTTGGAGACCTTGGGGGGTGTGCTGGAGAGCGCTCCCCCTGGGGACTCCCTTGTTCTGCTGGGCAATTTCAATGCTCATGTGGGCAATGACAGTGTGACCTGGAGGGGCGTGATTGGAAGGAACGGCCCCCCCGATCAGAACAGGAGTGGTGTTTTGTTATTGGATATTATGTGCTCGACACGGATTGTCTATAACAAACACTTTATTCAAACATAAGGGTGTCCATATGTGCACGTGGCACCAGGACACCCTTGGTCGCAGTTCGCTGATTGACTTTATAGTTGTATCATCGGATTTGGACACTCGAGTGAAGAGAGGGGCGGAGCTGTCAACTGATCACCACCTGGTGGTGAGTAGGCTCCGTTGGTGGGGGAAGATGCCAGTCCGACCTGGAAGACCCAAAGGTGTTGTGAGGGTTTGTTGGGAACGTCTGGCTGTGGAGTTTCAACTACTACCTCCGGCAGAACTATACACATGTCCCGGGGGAGGTGGGGGACATTGAGTCCGAATGGACCATGTTCCGTACCTCCCTTGCTGAGGCGGCAAATCAGAGTTGTGGCCGTAAGGTGGTTGGTGCCTGTCGTGGCGGCAACCCCCGTACTCGCTGGTGGACACCAGCAGTAAGGGATGCCGTAAAACTGAAGGAGTCCTACCGGGCCTATATAGCCTGTGGGACTCCTGAGACAGCTGACAGGTTTCGATTAGCCAAGCGGAATGCAGCCTCGGCAGTCGCCGAGGCAAAAACACGGGCATGGGAAGAGTTCGGTGAGGCCATGGAAGCCGTCTACCGGACCGCTTCGAGGAAATTCTGGTCCACCATCCGGCGTCTCAGAAGGGGAAAGCAGTGCACCACTAACACTGTGTACAGTGAGAGTGGGGCGCTGCTGACCTCGACTCGAGATGTCGTGAACCGGTGGGCAGAGTACTTCGAAGACCTCCTCCACTCCACCAACACGCCTTCCTTGGAGGAAGCAGTGTCTGGGGACTCCGAGGTGGGCTCTCCGATCCTTGTGACTGAAGTCACCGAGGTGGTTAAAAAGCTCCTCGGTGGCAAGGCCCTGGGGGTGGATGAGATCCGACCGGAGTTCCTAAAGGCTCTGGATATTGTGGGGCTGTCCTGGCTGACACGTCTCTGCAACATTGCGTGGTCATCGGGGAGAGTGCCTCTGGATTGGCAGACCGGGGTGGTGATCCCCCTTTTTAAAAAGGGGGACCGGAGGGTGTGTTCCAACTACAGAGGCATCACACTCCTCAGCCTCCCTGGAGGGGTCGTAGAGGGGCGGGTCCGTCTGAAAGTTGAGCCTCAGATTGAGGAGGAACAGTGTGGTTTTCGTCCCGGCCGCGGAACAGTGGACCAGCTCTACACCCTTAGCAGGGTCCTCGAGGGTGCATGGGAATTCGCCCAACCAGTCTATATGTGCTTTGTGGACTTGGAGAAAGCGTTTGACCGTGTCCCTCGTGGAGTTCTGTGGGGGGTGCTTCGGGAATATGGGGTATAGGAGCGCCTGATACAGGCCGTTCGGTCCCTATACGACCGATGTCAGAGTCTGGTTCGCATTGCCGTCAATAAGTCGGAATCGTTTCCAGTGAGGGTTGGGCTCCGCCAAGGCTGCCCTTTGTCACCGATTCTGTTCATAACCTTTATGGACAGGATTTCTAGGCGCAGCCGAAGCGTAGACGGTTTCCGTTTTGGTGGCCTCAGTATAGCATCTCTGCTTTTTGCAGATGATGTTGTACTGTTGGAGCCTTCAAGTGGAGCTCTCCAACTCTCGCTTGAGCGTTTCGCAGCCGAATGTGAAGCGGTTGGGATGAGAATCAGCACCTCTAACTCTGAGACAATGGTTCTCAGTCGGAAAAGGGTGGAGTGCCCTCTCCGGGTCGGGGAGGAGATTTTGCCTCAAGTGGAGGAGTTTAAGTATCTGGGTGTCTTGTTCACGAATGAGGGTGTGAGGGAGCGAGAGGTCGACAGGCGGATCGGTGCGGCGTCTGCTGTGATGCGGACTTTGTACCTCTGTCGTGGTAAAGAAGAAGCTGAGCCACAAAGAAAAGCTCTCAATCTACCGGTCGATCTACGTCCCAACCCTCATCTATGGTCACGAGCTATGGGTTGTGTCCGAAAGAACGAGATCCCGGATGCAAGCGGCCGAAATGAGCTTTCTCCGTCGGGTGTCCGGGCTCTCCCTTAGAGATAAGGTGAGAAGCTCGGTCATCCGGGAGGGGCTCAAAGTCGAGCCGCTTCTCCTCCACATCGAGAGGAGCCAGATGAGGTGGCTCGGGCATCTGATTACGATGCCCCCGGGACGCCTCCCTCGTGAGGTGTTCCGAGCATGCCCCACTGGCAGGAGACCCCGGGGACGACCCAGAACACGCTGGAGAGACTATGTCTCCCAGCTGTCATGGGAACGCCTCTGGATCCGCCAGGACGAGCTACAAGAAGTGGCTGGGGAGAGGGAAGTCTGGGCTTCCCTACTGAAGCTGCTGCCCCCGCGACCCGACCCCGGATAAGCGGCTGAAGATGGATGGATGATATTATGCCAATTTACCTTTTGTATGTTAGTAGCCCAGGGCTGAAGTCATTTTAAACCTGTTACCATTAAGAATATTTGATTTAATGTTTAATGCATTTTTAAAAGTGTATTTTTTGACTCTGTAGTGGTTTATAACTACAGTTATTTTGATTAACTAACAAAATGTTTAGAAAGCTGGAAAGAAATCAAGGTCATTCTTTGTCTTGAACCAAATTGTGTTGCACTTCAAAATTTTCACTGGGAATCACAAAGCTATAATTCCACTCATAATTATGCATTAAACTTGTGTATAAACTTTAGGTATGATGCTATATATGATCTATTAAAGAACAACCGACGCCTCTGGAGAAGTTCTGTCCACAATTTGTAAAATCACTTCAAATGACTTCTCCTGAGCGTATTTTACAAAGATTCCACCGCAACAAACAAACAAAAAAATGGTGTCGGCTCTCCTTTAAATTGTGTTTGTATCCATCCATTTTTTGATTTGCTTGATCCTCCCAAGCTTGCAGGGTGTGCTGGAGCCTATCCCAGTTGTGTTTGGGGGAGAGGCAGGGTACACCCTGCACCGGTTGCCAGCCATGTGTGGGACATGTGTTTGCATATCGTATTTTTTTGTGGTGATTTGTGGTGATTTTGTGGTGATTATTTTTTTAAATCCCAAGACCCGCTTCATTGGCAGCAAGTTATTTGGCATAATTTTGCTTTTAACTCATTCAATGTCATTGACAAATTTATTCTGGAATTAATTAATCTGGAATTAAAAATATGACGTAGAACGCCATTCCTTTTTTTCGGGTTTTATTTTTCATGTTTATGTGCAGATAAAATGGTGGCCATGGCCTCTGACATTTTTGTTTTCCACAAGGGGGCCGCATTTCCATTTTTTCCATGTTAGCGCTTGGTTCCAGCTTCAGTTGTTGTTAAAGAGCTATATAAACCATCCATCCATTTTCCGTACCACTTGTTCCTCATTTGGGTCGCGGGGGGTGCTGGAGCCTATTCCAGCTGTCTTCGGGCATGAGGCGGGGGACACCCTGAATTGGTTGCCAGCCAATCTCAGGGCACAGAAAGACAAACGACAGTCACTCTCACACTCACACCTCGGGACAATTTGGAGTGTTCAATCTGCCTGCCATGCATGTTTTTGGAATGTGGGAGGAAACCAGAGGACCCGGAGAAAACCCACGCGGGCCCGGGGAGAACTTGCAAACTGCACTGTGAAGCTGACGTGCTGACCACTGGACTATCAATATGTATAAAATATATAAACCAATGTGCATGTATTGCATTGTATTGTGGACAGACACCCTCATTTTAAGCTCATACAACTCCACACCCAAATAATTTAATTAGAATTAACTCTTTTTTCTAATGAAAGAAGAGAGTCCAAGGTTTTTAACGCTGTATTGAATGTTTATGCAGTCGTAAAACTCAATATTCTGTGGGTCTTGGAATTCAAGTGACAATGACAAAAACCCAGGCATTAGAGTGGACACATTTTGGCCCATATCTGGCGGTGAATGACTTAATAATTTTCAACTGGCTGCCTTCATTATGAACGATCACATGGTGCTTCCTGGCATTTTCTGAGTGCAGCGTCCTTTTGGACATCATCCAAGTCTGATTGATTATTTAATACGTTTCATTTTGCACTCATTTTTATAGCTTAATTATGCCATAAACAGTGAAGGCTTCTACACAAAAGTCAGACCATCATGTATTGTATTATTGCATGGCTTTTATCATAATAAACAGTTAGGACAGTTAGGACGGCGGAAAAAAATCATTGGCACCGCCCTACCCACTCTCGAGGACTTGCACACTGCAAGAATCCAAACTAGGGCGCGGAAAATCCTACTGGACCCTCCGCACCCTGCCCACCACCTTTTCCAGCTACTCCCCTCAGGCAGGCGCTACCGATCCATGCGCACCAAATCCAGCAGACATTTAAACAGCTTCTTCCCCCAAGCCATTAACTCTTTGAACTCTTTCAACAGAAGCCAAAATGGAACTGTATAGTGCCACTTAGCAGTTTTTTTGACGACGATACTAGTGCAGCGTGTTCTACCGGACACAAATTCCTTGTGTGTTCTACATACTTGGCAATAAAGATGATTCTGATTCTGATAATTATCTTTAACACAGGGACACATCATTATCCCTCCATCACATCGCCATGCAGTATTTGAGGCTCTCTTGTTTTCGTCCTTTCTGTGCTACTATAGGATCAACACTTTGCAATCTAAGTTCAGCTTAAGTAAGGCCTTTTATTGAATTGATTTGCCGGGGAAGATGTCGATGCGCTGATCCCTAGAACCTCTGGTGACTACTGATTAACTCTGAACAAGCAGTGATGCCTCTTAAGCCAAAATAGACACAAACACAAGAACACTTACAGGCACAAACACAGTAATTACACACCTGAAAAATAATACGCCATTACAACACAGTTCAACCTTGTAAATCAAAGGCCCCAAAAGCGTTAATAATTTTGAATTCAAACAAAGCTCTCAGGACAAAGTCAGAAATCAAGTAAATCAGAAAATCAAGTCCAGCAAAGACCTCTGTACTCTTGTCGGAGAAAGTCTTGTAAGTGAACAATTCTAAGTGGAATTACAGTTGTCTTTGAATTTTTTGGAACAATTTAACGCTGGGGTGCTCAATACATCGATTGCGATAAACCAGTCAATCAACAAGGTACTGTTGGTAGATCGCATGACAAGGTGATACGACATTAACACGAACTGACGATATACTCATAACATAAAAAATAGACATCAGCCATCCCTTCACTTGATTGATACACCGGAAAACCAGTCAGCTGACATCTCATTATTAGGTACACTGTGCATGCTGAAACAATGCCCCTGAGCGTTGCAAAGTTAACAAGTTAGTCGTTAGTTACATCCTAATTTTTTGCTTGTTTTTTTACTCTTAAACGTAACATAGGGTATAAAAATGAGCGGAGGAGAAGCGCTTTTTTTTTCAAAATGACATTTTCAAAGTGCTTTCGTCTCATCTGCCAGGTATCAGGGGTAACTCAGGTAATGGCAAAACATTGACATAATTATGTTGTGTTGTGCAACATATGTTGTTACACATTAACATACGTTTCAAGAATCCTCTGTATATTTCTCAATAAATATAATGGGTAGATCATTTTGACTTGATAATTTCAAAAGTAGCAGTAGTAGTATTGAAGTTTCCGTGCTTTCTTGGTGAAAATATCCTCACTCACATGGTCTCCTGTGTGGGGCTTTTCGTTAATCCAAATCAACAGAAGTTTTTCAACCTCTTCTATTGCCTGAGACCGTTGCTTAGACAACACAGAAACACCCCTAGCCACACGAAGCAATGGTTGACTGAGCATACTGGTACTGGGACGCTAAGTCACACAAACGCACATCTCATTTGTGTTTTTCGATGATCTTCTTCTGCTCGACCGTAATTTACTTTTGTGTCCTCTTCGGCTTAAGACTAGCCTGTGGTGGGGTATTTTTAATAGCAAAAGTACTTCACTCGATAGCAAACCACGTCTGCACTCAAAGGGGGTGTGGAAAAGTAGTCCGCCAGCCACCGTGACACGGTGTGGTTTGGTTCGTTTGCCGGAAACTAGTTTGTATGACAAGATTATATTCTCGCGAATTTAATGTTCGTAAGGCGAAAAGTTCGTAAGATAAAGCGTTCGTGACGTAACACTGTAAAACTCTGCCGGAGAACTACACCACTTGCTAATGCGATACACTGCTTTATATTTATCTACTTGACGGTGGCATATAATGAGGAACCACTCGCATAATTATGATGAAGTCCACTGACTCTCCCTTTTGATATTACATTGAACATAGACTAGTGGAGAACTGAGCTGAACCACACAATAAATAAAAATGTACTTATGCAACATGTGTATGTGCTGGAAGGAGCACATTTCACATATCAGTGTTTTAAAGCATTTTTCACATTGGTTTGTGCAGTTTAACCAGAACTCAAAATGGTCTGCATTTTGCAATTCAGAATATGCCTGTGTAAAATCACAGCACCCCATTATTTAGACATTATGTAGAATATGTAGGGAAAAAATACAATTCATTTCTATGTCCCATTCCTACTTTTTGACTGCTTTTGATATTTTGCTTATTTGCCAAATTGCTCGTGTCTTTCTGAAAAACCTTTTGAAGTTCAACAACACAGTAATAACTATGGATTGATGGGTGTGTTCATAGTAATAGGATCTTTGCAGTTACCACATTGAGCAATTTCACTGGATTGTCCACAAGTGCATTCATATTAATTGAATTAAATAAAATCAATGTATTTTTTTGTGAAGATCAGGTTTGATAACTACTAAAATTTATACACCTTTTTACTCAATGCTGCTCTGCTCCCGTTGGTTTCTCTTGTTCATGTGTCGATGAAGGGCGTTCCCTTTCTCGGTTATTTGTTAGAGAGAAACAATAGGATGGTCAGCATTTAAAGGGCGCAGGATCAAGATTGCGTGATGTAATCATTTTTAAATATAAATGGGAAGGGACGGTGAGTCGTATTTTCTGATGGTTTCAATTTCATGCATGATGCTGTGGCAAGCATAATTTCCCAGGTGGCCTTTTTCACCCCCCCCCCCCCCTCGACCCCTACTCCATTTCAGCAATATCATGAGTCACATGTTCAACGCCAATGCGAAGTAACCAAGTGATGCTTCTTCCTGGTGGAATCAAACTGAAAGCAGCCACTGCGATTGTCTGACTCATTTGAACTGTGGTTTTACATTGGGTGAAAAGAAATACGTACCCACTTAACAATCAGATGTCTTATTTCAAAGGGTACTAAAGATTTACCAATGAACACCTTTCTTAAGACTTGTCTGAAATGTTAGCCATTGGTGAACGGTTTGTGGTCTTTCTCATCTTATCTCACTCATAAATTATGGATAGAACAATAATGATTTTAGTGTCACTCTGAAGACAAACAATAAAGGTTTATGTCACTGCCCCTCCCCCCTTCATTCTCACTCTGTCTCTCTCACACACTTTCTTGTGTGCTCATCATTTCAGGCTTTCATCTTTACTGTTCTGCTTTTAACAGATTCATCTCGTGGGTAACGGTGGCAATTTGCTGTGCATCTGCCTTATGGGCCTTTGCATTTAGTCATGCTTCTATGAAGTATGCTATGAAGTAATCCTGCAAAATAAAACTCTTCATCACCATAATTCCACTTTTATTTTATGAAGTACAATTGATCACAGAATCATTGCCATGTTTTTTGGAAATATTCTTCTTCATGTAAAATAGCAGTCAGCTACACTTTACACAACACAGAGACATGAACCCAGAAGGGCTGTCATCTCCAAATAATCTCCAATATGGTCTTGACATGTTCATAATATACTCGTATGATTCAGGTTCTGAATGAGAACCTAAAAAATAAATATTGGATAGGCAGAAATAAAGTGTATACATCTTGAGCAAAACACTCATATACAGTACAACACTGTGTAACCGGCCTCAGGCCTAGGCGATACCTGGGTCGGTCCAAAGACGTCACAGGCAGGTAGCACTGTGAACGACGAGGAAAAGACGACACAAGACAACCGTGTTAATCAGCTTCACACAACGGCATTTATGACCATTTACTCATCAAAACATCAATTCAGCAATTTCAATATCAGAATACATTCATGTGTAGATCTATACATTCAACATCTATACATTGTATATATCCTCCACATTCGCACATGCCTATGCACCTCTGCCCGCTCGTGTGTGTTGTACTGGGAACTACAATTGACATCCAAAAATTCAAATTCATCAAAGCCACAAAATATTCATCAAAGCCACAAAACAAGGTTTCATATATAGCATCGCGCAATAAGTCCCCAATTACTTTAACATCTTGAGAATGTCTAACACTTATTATTTTGAATATCTGTGAACGACGAGGAAAAGACGACACGAGACAACCGTGTTAATCAGCTTCACACAACGGCATTTATGACAACTGTGCATGCGTGAGCTGAGCCTACATCGCCTTCCTCTGTTCCATTCACAGGCGCGTAGCGCCCTCTCCAGACTTGGTAGTCTAATTGACTAACATACAGTAACGGAGGTCGTTTCTAACCCCCTACACTCTCCCCTGTTTTAAAAGATATCCCCCGACATCTTGACTATACCAACAAGTAGTCAAGTACCAGTAGAAGCACAGTCATCTGTCTGGTCTCCGTAGGGTGGTGTCAATCCCATTCAAATGCAACTACATTCAAGTCCATACCGTCGGGGTAGGGTAGCAACAGGGTTCAGGTCGCACTAGATCATGAGTCGTGGGGTAAGGCATGCAAGTATACAACACATTTGCCCCAGGTCTCCAGGCCTGGTATGATGGATGACCCAAGTGTTCATATGTGAATATCTCTCTGGGTCTTAGAGTACGAGTAGACCTTCGTGGCAGCGATTCCATACCACTTTGTGACGCGGTGTCCGATTCCACCAACTCCGCCGGCGCTCCTGCATCACCCTCATTATCATCCATTAGAAGTTGTTCCGGGCTTCCCTCAGCAGTGTGATGCTGGTACGACCAATGGAAATGCTTCCTCTAGCTGCTGCCCATCCTCTGGTTCCGTAGTTTGTGCCTGGGGGTGGAATTCTGATGCCACAGCTCTTAAATTGTGCGGTTCAGGTTGAGACACCTGATGACTGCCTGTCTTCCTTGTATACACAGATAACCGTCGGAGATTGTATGAACATCCCTCCTCTTCATCTGAATATCCAGACTCCTGCCCAACTGCTTCCCTGCTATAAGCCTGTCTGTCTCGCTGTTTTTTCTGTTTATTTGCCTGTCTGTCTAGCTGTTTTTTCTGTTTATTAAGCTGTTCAACTGGCAAATCATTGACAGACATTAGGAGATTACGGTGCAACACACGGGTAGTTTTGTCTCAGTTTTCTGCCCGAACCTTGTACACTGGTCCATCTCCTACTCTTTCAGTGACCCTGTGGACTTTTTCCTCCCAGTCAGCCCGGAGCTTGCCAGGTCCACCCCTCTCAGATAGGTTCCTGACAAGTACACGATCCCCTGGCTGGAGTGCAATGCCTTTAACGCCACGGTCATAGTATTTCTTCCTTTTTTCAGAGCTCTTTTTTCTGTTCTCGGAGGCAATTCTGTAAGCATCTTGCATTCGACAGGCCCACTTACGTGCATATTCCTGTCGGCTTTTTACTTCTTCGTCAGCTGTCAGACCAAAAACTAAGTCGATGGGCAACCGGGGAAACCTTCCATAAAGGAGGAAGAATGGTGAATAGCCAGTGGACTCATGTCTTGTACAGTTGTACGCATGAACTACATGAGGCAAATAGTCTTTCCACTCAGCTTTCCTTTTTTCTTGGAGTGTGCGTAGCATCTGTAACAGTGTTCTATTCAGACGTTCTACAGGGTTGCTCTGCGGATGGTATGGGGTGGTTCGGGAATGCGCAATGCCAGACAACTGTTGAAGCCGCTGGAATAGACTGTTTTCAAACTCCCGACCTTGATCATGATGTCGTCTCTCTGGATAAGAGAACTGTGGAATAAAATCACTAAAGATTTTCTCAGCAGCAACCTTGCCTGACTTATTCTTAGTCGGGTAGGCTTGTGCGAAACGAGTAAAGTGGTCTACCAGGACTAGAATATACTCATAGCCCCCTTTACTTGGCTCCAGATGGAGATAATCAATAGAAATGAGCTCAAATGGGGCACTAGTAGTGATGTTGCCCATGGGTGCTTTTTCCGGAATGGTGGGTCGTTTCTGTTTAATGCAGGAACACTGGTGAATTACGTGGTTTTCTATTTCGTGCTGCATGAATAGCCAATAGAACCTCTGCATTGCAAGGTTGATCACCTTGTCAGCTCCGACATGACCCATGTCGTCATGCAGGTGTTTGAGCACAGTCGACTTCAGTTTACTACGGAGAACGAGCTGTTTCCATTTCTCCGCCTGTCTGTATAAAATTCCATTGTCCAATTTAAGTCTATTCCATTCGTGTACTAGTCTCCTTGCCTCTGGTTCCATTTGTCTTTTATCTTTGTCATTGGGGTTCCATCACCTCCTCTTCAGTGTCATTACCTCAGAGCTTGACGCATCCTCTTCCTGAGCAGCTCTGATATCATCTGGAGTGATAACGGGGACTGTCACCGGAAGAAAATCCTCACCATCAGAGGTGAGTTGCAACACAGCCATCCAAGGCACATCCTCCTCAGCCACAGCCTTGTCCCCCTGCCATATGGTGGAAACCACGTCTGGGAACAAAGTTTCAGTGTACTCCTCTGTGTGTCCCTCCAGCTTAACTGGATAACGCGACAGTGTGTCGGCATCAGCATTCGCCTTGCCTGGCCTGTACTTTATTGTGAAGTGGAAATCCGCCAATTCACCCACCCAGCGATGTCCGGCAGCATTGAGTTTGGCCGTGCTTAGGATGTACGCGAGGGGGTTATTGTCCGTGTACACAGTGAATGTGGGTGCATAGTAGAGATAATCTCGAAATTTGTCGCAGATTGCCCACTTCAACGCCAGAAACTCAAGCTTTCCAGAATGGAGATGATAATTTTTCTCTGAAGGTGAGAGTGTTCTGGATCCATAAGCAACAACGCGAAGTTTATCTCCCTGCTGCTGATAAAGCACAGCCCCCAGACCTTCATTGGATGCGTCCGTATTTAACACAAAGGGCAGATTAAAGTCTGGGTAGGCTAAAATAGGTGGACCGGTCAATACATCTACCAGGCGGGAGACCACAGCACTGTGTTCGGGGCCCCACTGAACAGGGTTACCAGAGGGAAGCTGGCCTAACTTGGTGACTTTCCTTTGGCGTGCAGCGGTGTTGTGAACTGGCCTCTGGTCAGGCTGAGTGGCCCCCTCTACCAGTTTAAACAGCGGCCGTGCAATCCTGGCAAAGTCCTGTACGAAGGATCTATAGTAGCCCAAGAACCCCAATAGAGCTCTGACTTCCCCTACATTGCGTGGTTCTCTCTCTTTTAACTGCAAAACGGCTTCCAGGTCTTTAGGGTCTATGCGGACACCATCACTTGACACAAGACGACCCAAGTACCTCACTTGTCGTCTGAACAGTTCACATTTATTCGGACGTAGCTTTATGCCATGCTCCCGCAGCTGGTTAAGCACTTTCCTCAGGTCCTCTACGTGTTCATGAAATGATTTTGAAAAGCAGAGCACGTCATCCAGATATGGAGAGCAGCATTCGTCCCTCAGGCCATCAAGAACGTCCTCCATACATCTTTGAAAGGCTGCTGGCGCATTAGTTAGGCCAAATGGGAGGCGGAGCCACTCGTACAGCCCCCAAGGGGTGCTGAAAGCCGTTAGATGCCTGGAACTGTCATCAACAAAGCCCTGGTGGTAAGCGCTGCCTTGGTCAAGTATTGAGAACCAAGAGTAGCCCCCCAGGTTATCTAGCAGATCTTGAATGCGTGGGAGTGGATGACGATCAGGGACAGTTTTGCGATTTAGCTCCCTAATGTCAACGCACAGGCGCAAGCTTTTATCTTTTTTTATAACACAGACGACAGGAGATGAGTATGCTGAAGTGGATTTTCTTATCCAACCATGGTGAAGTAGGTTTTGCACATATTCTTTGACCTCTTGATAAAGGGGTTTTGGAATGGCATTGTAACGCTTTTACACCGGCGTGTTGTCAGTGAGTTGGATCTTGAGTTGCAGGTTTGGAATGCAACCTATATCAGCATCACCTCTTGCAAAGACATCTGACTCTTCATACAACATGTCTCTGGCAATCCCCTGTTCTTCCTCTTTAAGATGTGACAAGTCAACCGGAGGATGCCACTTGTCTGTGGTCAGAGCCGAGCAGATTTGAACGGTGGTACTGTTTAGCGGCTTTGGATTGTCGGAGCACTCCTTAAAGGGCATGACCCCAGTAACTTCCTCAATTGAGCCGAGAACAGTTCTCTGTGGAAGATGAATGTCATGTTTACTAACATTCTGAATGGGAATTTTTACCATTTTTGTCGGCCCACTGGGTACATGTACTAACGAGGAGAACGGCTCTAGCCCCTCAGGGCAGCTGTTCCCTATACTGGGCTCAAATAGCATTGTTCCCCCCTTGGCCCATGCTCTGACTCTGCACTTCACCTCCCATACCTTGCCCGCAGGAATAATGAGTCCCTTCTTCCCAACACACACAGGGTACTGGAGGATTGTCTCAGCAGGGCCCAATTTCTGAAGCACCGAAATCAAGGTCTCTACTGTGCGTTCACTGACACTCATGGCTTCTTTCAGTATGGCTCCAATGTCCACCTGTTCATTATTCTCTTTGATCATTTCTGCAATCACATTGCTTCCTAAGAGAGGGCAGTTCACACAACTCGTACTGATTAGTATGGGCACTTGTATGTCAGCATGTCCATGGCTTCCACTCCGTATCTGCAACCCCACATTTACCCATCCATCAAAGGGAACCGCTGTGCCATTCGCTGCAGATACCTCAAATGGTTGGTCCAGAAATAGGGATGAAAGTGGCTGAATGGTTACGTTGGGCAGTGCAGTGCTTCCTCTACCCACGCCCTACTCACCACGGTCACTTGAGACCCTGAGTCAAGCAGCATTTGGAGTGGGACCCCATTGAGTGCACATGAGACCATACATCGCTTGCCAATTAGTTGTGCTACATGTTTTTTTTATGTTGACTGACACTGCATCGTCAGACTTATGGATGTTACTAGTTCAACCAAGTTGATTTGTACTGGAGGCTTATCATTGGCATTGATCACTGGAAGCCTCACTCCAGTGACCTTTCCCCGTTTCCCGGTGCCTTTCTTCGCAGACAGCCCACAGCTCTATGTCCTTCCTGACCACAAATGAAACAGTGAAGGCAGCTCTTAATGTTCTTCCGCACACAGGCCTGACACCTGCCCCTAGACTCATTCGTTGGTGTCTGGGGTCGCGTCGAGGATCGAGTCAGGGACGGACATGGATCTACCTGAGGCGCCGATTCTGTAGGTTTAACAACTTGGGCAAAGTGTTTGGTCACTTGTGCAGTCAGCTCGAGAATGGCAGCACGGTTAGCCTGTAATTCAGAGTCAACTTTGGTCTGGTTAATCTGGTCAGTTTGATTAGTTTGAGCAGCATGGACATTCACAGATCGATTTTTAGTCACAGTACTGAGGCGTTTCACCCTCGCAGCCTCTTCACTTGTGGACTTGGTAAGTTGTTCTAACAGGACATCATCACAAACCTGTAAATCGGTAAGGAATAGTTTGAGATCACATCTGACATGATAATTATTCTCATTTAGCCCTTGATAGAGTGTGTGCAGAAATCAAAGTCAAGTCAAAGTCAGCTTTATTGTCAAATATGCTAATATGCATGACATACAGCACAGATGAAATTACTGTCCTCTCGAACCCAGCATGCAAGGTACTTATAATTACTTAACAAACATAAACATGAAAACGCCAATTTGCCTGGAGAGGGGAGCCGCTGCGTGTTCACGCGCCGCCATCTTGGGGAAATTTTTTTTTTTTGAAAAATAACAAATATGACAACACAAAGACAGAGTCATTCATTCTTCAGGACTTGCTGTACCCTCTTTGCGATGACATGAAGCAGTTCTAGTTGAAAGAGGAGAGGATCAAAGCATCCATGTCAGCAGTGGATCAGGGACGTCATGGTGGAATTTGTACGTCTACTACAAGCTAAATGTTGAAAGCAAACACGAAGCTGTAGCATCCATTGACGAAAAGACATTGTCTCACAGAAATGTACCTTGGACAAGTTTTTGATCATAACCAAAATCTGCACCTGGTTGTTGTGACTCAAACATAATTCTGCTTCAAACCTATCAGTCTATATAAAAATTGCTGTGGGGACTCACCGTCTCGCTGCTGAGCGGTACTGAGTTCGTTGAAGAGCTCAGAGCTGCTCTTATCTCTGATATGTGATCGTAAAATTGTTGTTAACTGTGACATTGTAAGACCCTCTGTATCACTTAGCATGTCTCGGAATGTTCCAGGTTTAGTTATCTTCGACACAGTGCGGATAACCTCAGACTCGCTAAACCCTTCTTGTAGTCCCTTTTGTCTACACAGGCTACGGTATGATAGTTCAGACCTTAGAGAGTGCCTTGCATGCTGGGTCCGAGAGGACGGTAATTTCATCTGTGCTGTATGTCATGCATATTAGCATATTTGACAATAAAGCTGACTTTGACTTTGACTTGACTTTGACCCGGTGTCAGAAATCTGACCACCATAAATTTTGAACTCCCTCCGTGGAAACAGAGCAGCTACATCCGTGTACTTCACCACCTGCTCCGCCATACCGGAGGATAAGCCGGCATGTTCAGGAGGAGCACCACCTGAACTGTTGGCGATGATCCTGAATGGCGATGGAGTGGTGACGTTCCTGCCCGGTGTGTGGATGTCTCTCGGTGGAAGAGATGTGACCTCAACTTCTCCTCTCAGGTCAGCTCCTTCCCCAGTAGGTTCCTCCGGGGCATCTAGGAGCTCGCTGATCATGTCATCGAGGTGAAGGAGTTGAGACATGCCTTAATCTTCTATTTGTCTTAATTTGTCACCTCTGACGTAGTCAATAATCACATCAAACAGTTCTGGTTCACTAAGGGCCACAAGGTCCTCAGTATCACTCTCATCCACTGCGCTGGCAACAGTTAGTAGCTGATTGACATTCAAAGCTAATAGTCTCTTTTGGATCTTGAAAATCAATACCCGTCGTGGAGTTGTGGGAGCCATCGTTAGCCCCTGAAGCCTCTACTCTCTGGAGAACGGACAGCACTACAGTCTTCCCTGAAGCTTTAGGCACAGGTCTTCTTCGTAGCAGCTCCCACTCTGCCCACTAACGGCACGGATCCCGGACGAGCCCCCAATTGTAACCGGCCTCAGGCCTAGGGGATACCTGGGTCGGTCCAAAGACGTCACAGGCAGGTAGCACTGTGAACGACGAGGAAAAGACGACACGAGACAACCGTGTTAATCAGCTTCACACAACGGCATTTATGACCATTTACTCATCAAAACATCAATTCAGCAATTTCAATATCAGAATACATTCATGTGTAGATCTATACATTCAACATCTATACATTGTATATATCCTCCACATTCACACATGCTTATGCACGTCTGCCCGCTCGTGTGTGTTGTACTGGGAACTACAATTGACATCCAAAAATCCAAATTAATCAAAGCCACAAAATATTCATCAAAGCCACAAAACAAGGTTTCATATGTAGCATCGCCCAATAAGTCCCCAATTACTTTAACATCTTGAGAATGTCTAACACTTATTATTTTGAATACCTGTGAACGACGAGGAAAAGACGACACGAGACAACCGTGTTAATCAGCTTCACACAACGGCATTTATGACAACTGCGCATGCGTGAGCTGAGCCTACATCGCCTTCCTCTGTTCCATTCACAGGCGCGTAGCGCTCTCTCCTGACTTGGTAGTCTAATCGACTAACATACAGTAACGGAGGTCGTTTCTAACTCCCTACAACTGCAATAATTTATCCTCAAATTCAAACTGATAAATTTCTTTAAAGAAACGAGAATCCGGACTTTAGTTAGGCACCGATACGAAGTACTATATGTCTCATTTTTAGCCTCTAGTGTAGGGGCTAAAAATAACATGACTTCATATAAACCCACAGTAACGTCTCGTCCTTTGTGATACGCATACTCCTACGGTTAGACTACCACGTCCGCCTCATGGTGGCCTCTTAATACATCCGCACTACAGGGCGCACCGCACATTTCCCAAAAAAATCTGAGTCATTTATATGCGCCTTATGGTCGTGAAAATACCGTACCTTGCCCCTTGTGCACAGGTAGTGGGAACGTACCTGTCACTCACGAGGAACTCTCACGAGTGTAAAGGAATGAGGAAAGAAGAATATGAACACATTAGAGGAACAGACACATTGAAAATGGTTATTTATCCAGTCACTGGTTGAAAACAGTTGAATCTATACATGTTGGTGTGGCTCTAAAAGAGATTCCAGACTACGAATGAAGTGGTTCACTAAATGTTCCTCATGCAAGTGAACAACAGCACAGAAGATATTTTACCTTGTTTCTAAATGCCATTAATTCTATATATGTGACGGGTGTCACAACAGTGACTGTCTTCATCTCCATGATGCTGCCGTATTAATGAAGACGAGACGCGTGGATGTGTCTTTTTATTTCTTTTATTTCTGCAACACAGTATGGCAGAAGGGATGGGTGAAGTCGCATGGGTTTCGTCTTGTGATTAACATTAATCTCCTCCAAATTGTTCTCAAATGCAAAACATTGTAGATAACAAAACAGAATTAACAACGTGTGATCGTATAGTGGTTATTTACAGAAAAAGAGAATACAACACAAGTTCAATGTTATTTACATGATGTCCCTGAACGCATCATACGCAGAGACTCGGCAGAACACGCGGTGCGCTTGCAAGGGCGCACAGTTCAACCCGCCACGAACATTCACGGGCAAATGAAACACGACACAAGAAACTAAATATTGTACAATAAAAACGAAATGAAGCAATTATTATCTGCAACACAGTATGGCAGAAGGGATGGGTGAAGTCGCATGGGTTTCGTCGTGTGATTAACTGCGCAATAGAAAAGCACTATGAAGCACATGTGCTTCAAAGTTCCACTCGACAAAACGTGAATTAAATAATGACACAAAAAGTAATCTGGACTCGAAATGAATAAGGGATCTAATTAGATAACACTAGACAGTACAAAAGTGGAAACAAAATAAGATATTGTCATGAAAATGCGCGTTAATCGAGACCATCAGAAAATTGCGACTCACCATGAATCTCCTCCAGATTGTTCTGGAAACTATGGGCGGGACATGGTGCCACACTGTGCGCCGTTGCCTCACTTCCTTCATAATTTAATAATCTAAGTGCACAACTCCGTTACATATATGTGTGAGTCAGTTGCTCTCATATCTTTTTCATTTCAGCATTTGAAACTGATTTATTCGCCTTACTGCACGACTCGCCTTGGCAACACCAAGTACTGCATACAATCATGAACAATGATTGGATTTTAAAGTTTGCTAGACTGTTGAATTAGGTTTCTGAATGCTGATGGGTGTAATTTCAACCACCTGGTATGTTATTTTGTTTTTTGGTCACTTCAATTTTTCCACTTAAATTCCTCAGCTGGTCCATGTTGCAACAAATTGCTTACAAACTTATGCTCAGGGAGGGTGGAGTGACAATTTGTATTCCACAGACAACTTTACAGGGGGCCTATATGATATTTAGCCAAATACTTTTGGTCTCATTAGGTTAAAAACGGACAGCTCTTAAGGAACAAGACTCTCCAAGTTTGCAATTTTGCATCATGCTGGAATTTGGCCGTTGCTAAACAATCTTACATGGAGAAAACATCAACAGTTCGTTCAGAAAGACAGAATGGCAAATTTTTAAGCAGATTTATTCATTGCTTAGTATTGGTTGTAAAGTCCAATATGCTCTCCATTTAGGTGGAGTCAAGTGAATGGGAATCAACTGACATCATCTGTGAATCAGTGATGTTAACTTTGTTGATTTTACATTTGACTTAAAAGTACGCCCACTTCAAACATGGAGTTGACATATGTGTTGATAGAAATAATTCAGCCACATAGATACTTCATTCATCACCGAGTGCAATGACATGATGGCATCTTTAGTAGAGCGTCTTCATTAAAGGAGAAGATTGAAGAGTTTCAGCAATTTATTAATCCAAATTAATCAAAGCCACAAAATATTCATCAAAGCCACAAAACAAGGTTTCATATGTAGCATCGCCCAATAAGTCCCCAATTACTTTAACATCTTGAGAATGTCTAACACTTATTATTTTGAATACCTGTGAACGACGAGGAAAAGACGACACGAGACAACCGTGTTAATCAGCTTCACACAACGGCATTTATGACAACTGCGCATGCGTGAGCTGAGCCTACATCGCCTTCCTCTGTTCCATTCACAGGCGCGTAGCGCTCTCTCCTGACTTGGTAGTCTAATCGACTAACATACAGTAACGGAGGTCGTTTCTAACTCCCTACAACTGCAATAATTTATCCTCAAATTCAAACTGATAAATTTCTTTAAAGAAACGAGAATCCGGACTTTAGTTAGGCACCGATACGAAGTACTATATGTCTCATTTTTAGCCTCTAGTGTAGGGGCTAAAAATAACATGACTTCATATAAACCCACAGTAACGTCTCGTCCTTTGTGATACGCATACTCCTACGGTTAGACTACCACGTCCGCCTCATGGTGGCCTCTTAATACATCCGCACTACAGGGCGCACCGCACATTTCCCAAAAAAATCGGAGTCATTTATATGCGCCTTATGGTCGTGAAAATACCGTACCTTGCCCCTTGTGCACAGGTAGTGGGAACGTACCTGTCACTCACGAGGAACTCTCACGAGTGTAAAGGAATGAGGAAAGAAGAATATGAACACATTAGAGGAACAGACACATTGAAAATGGTTATTTATCCAGTCACTGGTTGAAAACAGTTGAATCTATACATGTTGGTGTGGCTCTAAAAGAGATTCCAGACTACGAATGAAGTGGTTCACTAAATGTTCCTCATGCAAGTGAACAACAGCACAGAAGATATTTTACCTTGTTTCTAAATGCCATTAATTCTATATATGTGACGGGTGTCACAACAGTGACTGTCTTCATCTCCATGATGCTGCCGTATTAATGAAGACGAGACGCGTGGATGTGTCTTTTTATTTCTTTTATTTCTGCAACACAGTATGGCAGAAGGGATGGGTGAAGTCGCATGGGTTTCGTCTTGTGATTAACATTAATCTCCTCCAAATTGTTCTCAAATGCAAAACATGGTAGATAACAAAACAGAATTAACAATGTGTGATCGTATAGTGGTTATTTACAGAAAAAGAGAATACAACACAAGTTCAATGTTATTTACATGATGTCCCTGAACGCATCATACGCAGAGACTCGGCAGAACACGCGGTGCGCTTGCAAGGGCGCACAGTTCAACCCGCCACGAACATTCACGGGCAAATGAAACACGACACAAGAAACTAAATATTGTACAATAAAAACGAAATGAAGCAATTATTATCTGCAACACAGTATGGCAGAAGGGATGGGTGAAGTCGCATGGGTTTCGTCGTGTGATTAACTGCGCAATAGAAAAGCACTATGAAGCACATGTGCTTCAAAGTTCCACTCGACAAAACGTGAATTAAATAATGACACAAAAAGTAATCTGGACTCGAAATGAATAAGGGATCTAATTAGATAACACTAGACAGTACAAAAGTGGAAACAAAATAAGATATTGTCATGAAAATGCGCGTTAATCGAGACCATCAGAAAATTGCGACTCACCATGAATCTCCTCCAGATTGTTCTGGAAACTATGGGCGGGACATGGTGCCACACTGTGCGCCGTTGCGTCACTTCCTTCATAATTTAATAAGCTAAGTGCACAACTCCGTTACATATATGTGTGAGTCAGTTGCTCTCATATCTTTTTCATTTCAGCATTTGAAACTGATTTATTCGCCTTACTGCACGACTCGCCTTGGCAACACCAAGTACTGCATACAATCATGAACAATGATTGGATTTTAAAGTTTGCTGGACTGTTGAATTAGGTTTCTGAATGCTGATGGGTGTAATTTCAACCACCTGGTATGTTATTTTGTTTTTTGGTCACTTCAATTTTTCCACTTAAATTCCTCAGCTGGTCCATGTTGCAACAAATTGCTTACAAACTTATGCTCAGGGAGGGTGGAGTGACAATTTGTATTCCACAGACAACTTTACAGGGGGCCTATATGATATTTAGCCAAATACTTTTGGTCTCATTAGGTTAAAAACGGACAGCTCTTAAGGAACAAGACTCTCCAAGTTTGCAATCTTGCATCATGCTGGAATTTGGCCGTTGCTAAACAATCTTACATGGAGAAAACATCAACAGTTCGTTCAGAAAGACAGAATGGCAAATTTTTAAGCAGATTTATTCATTGCTTACTATTGGTTGTAAAGTCCAATATGCTCTCCATTTAGGTGGAGTCAAGTGAATGGGAATCAACTGACATCATCTGTGAATCAGTGATGTTAACTTTGTTGATTTTACATTTGACTTAAAAGTACGCCCACTTCAAACATGGAGTTGACATATGTGTTGATAGAAATAATTCAGCCACATAGATACTTCATTCATCACCGAGTGCAATGACATGATGGCATCTTTAGTAGAGCGTCTTCATTAAAGGAGAAGATTGAAGAGTTTCAGCAATTTATTTCTATCTCCTCCTGCCTTGCTACTCTGGTGATACGAGATGATGACAATAGGAGCACCTACTGTATATGCATAACCATATGTACTTCTATAAATACTGTGTCACATGCCATTTTTTACCCATCTCAGGTTACTCAATGTTGTTCTTTGAATTCACGTGTGTTATATTTCATTAACATATTACTTCATTCATCTTTCAGACCACTTTATTCTCATGAGGTGCTGGAGCCTATCCCAGCAGTCTGCGGGAACTAGGCGGGTGACACCTTGATTTGGTTGCCAGGCAATCACACGGCACACACTGACAAACAACCACCCACACTCACAATCACACCGAGGGACAATATGAAGTGTACAATCGCCCTGAAAACTCATTTTGTGTATTAGAGCCTCTCCCTGCTGCCGGCAATCGATGGGGGGCCACCTTGAACCGATTAACTATTGGTGACAAAATCTGTCCTCCATAAAATTCAAATCATTTTGGTAGTTAAAACAATAATTAATTTGGAAACGATGATGAAATGTATCTAATAATTGTGTCTTCATTGAACGGGATTTCTCTGCATATGTGTCACGAAAGTGGCTGCCTTTACAGCAGCTGCTTTATGTTGTTTTTCTACTTATTGTTTTTCCTTTCCTCTTCCCTTCATAACTTTGCTGCTGTGAAATGGGAATTCCACCATTGTGGGACGATTAAATCATCTTATCTCCGAACTCATTCCCTGCCAGACGATGTACAAAAATGTGTCCACTCCAGTACCAGGGTTTTTGTCATGTTCACTCAAATTGCAGGACCCACAGAATATTGAGTTTTAGTACTACATAATGCAGCGTAAAAAGCCTTAGACTGCCTTCTTTTGTCAGAAAAAAAAGATAATTCCGAACTAATATGGGTCTGGAGTCATTTGAGCGTGAAATGGGGGGAGCTGTAGACAAGGCAAATGCCCCCTGTTGAAAGGGAAAAACATTGCCAGAGGTCTGGCCAGAGCTTTATCGGCACCCCACCTGCAAGAAAAAAACAAAACCATAACAAATTTGGGAATGGCGCTCCACATCATGCTTTTTAATTCCAAAATAAATTTGGGAATAGCAGTGAATGAAAAAAACAACATGAAACGAAACAATTATGGCTCTTTCAAGGGCAGTTAGAGGGACCTGCCAATCAACTGGGTTTGCGCTATAACCTGACATGTGACCACTATATTCCTCTGCATGAACCGCCAAACTCTGCTTTTCGTTGGCTCATCAGTCCCGATATCAAAAGCGAATTGATCTAATCAGTAAATGCAATACCAGCAAATTTCAGGCAAGCTTATTTAATGGTTTCACCAATCTTGGGCAAATAATAGGCAGTATACCTCACATAATTTGTTTTAACTTTGCGCATCACTGGGATTTGAATGTGGGTATATGCAATGCTGACTGAAAAATAAATATGTATACACTGTACAGTATATCAGCGTATAAGATAGTCCGTAACATTGATTATTGTGTCAGGTAATGTTTATTTTCACCGTAGCTCTTTCACCACATTGTTGGTTTATTGCTATCACGCACAATGTGAACAAGCGTTTACTGCGGTTCGGTTAACTTCTTCTCCCTGAGAGTATCCATGTCTGACGCAGATCTTTGAGGCAAAAAAAACTTTTTGCATTTATTGAACCAAGGAACTCAAATTACTCGAGGGTTTGATTCATCTTTAAATGCTTCCTTTGAAAATAATCCGCACAGGAAACAAACTTCGATTTTGCCTGACACGTTTCTCCTGTGCTATTTTCCTTCATTGAAAAGTAGAAGCATTTATTTTTAGGAAAGAGCGGTGGTGCGGTTTTATTCTCACAAGAACCACCACACCCCATGGGGGCATTGACAGGCCCATGGCGTAAACACAACTACTATTTTCACATTACCCAACACCACCTAACCTCCATCACCACAGCCTTGAGTTGTAAAACTGTGTGTACTCTTTTACCGACTGCTAAAGCACCCACACCACCTCAGCCCACACATGTCCTGATTTCCCCTTCATCTCATTCACTAACCTATGACTCATGACAGTTTTTTTTCTCTCTAACTGATAAGACTCTACTTCTCAGTTTCCCTCCATACTTTTTCTTATGGAGACTTCAACTGCTTCATTCCGAGTAATTTTTCTTCCCTCTCATTTCCGTGACTTTGATCATCCCACTCGACACACGCTCTTCATCTCACAACATCCCAGTAATAATTGCGGATCAGTGTTCCAATGAAGGCCACTAATCAACACTAACCTTAATTTAAAATGTAATCTGATATTAGCCATGTGCTCTTTGGGTAAATTGGATTTCACATTTGAAGGACAAAAGGAGGCTTGAGCTGGTGAAACGGCAACATTCAAGGTCATACCTTCGATCACAGTTTTGTTCTGGAATTAAATCCACCCTGGTCTTTTTGTTTTGAGTTGACAGATATGCCGTGGTGCCTATTTAAGGACTCTTCTTTTCTCCTATATTCAAATGCATGCATGATAGGGTGATAGGGTAGGCAGACTTGAAAATAGCCACTGACCTATCAAGACTGTTCTCTGCATCTTGCTCCAAAGTCAATTGGGGGCATTATTTCTCGCCGGTGACTGACTTTATTAAACAAGATAAGTGGTTTGTCGTGCTATTTCACACAAATAACTCCATACGTCGAGTAAGCAAGATAAACCACCCAGATAAACTTTTGAAAACAAGATTACAGGTCATAATTTGGTTAATGTGCATCCATATGACAATATGTCACACTGCAGCACATCAAATAATTCAAATTGTTGAGTCTTATAGTAACATCTGTAGTCTTGCATCTTCTTTTCCTTCTTTTCCTTTCGGCTTTTCCTCTCAGGGGTCGCCACAGCGAATCGATGTCCTCCATTTATCCCGATTTTGTGCATCCTCTTTCCTCACACCAGCTCCCTTCATGTCCTCTTTGACCACATCCATAAACCTCCTCTTCGGTCTTCCTCTCGGTCTCCTGCCTGGCAGTTCAAGTCTCAGCATCCTTCTCGAGATATAGTCACTCTCTCTCCTCTGGATATGTCCAAACCATCTCAGTCTGGCCTCTCTGACTTTCTCTGCAAAGCCTCTAATATGAGTTGTCCCTCTAATGTACTCATTCATGATCCTATCCAACCTGGTCACCCCCAAAGAAAACCTCAACATCTTCACCTCTGCGACCACCAGCTCTGCTTCCTTTCTTTTCTTCAGTGGCACTGTCTCCAGTCCAAACATCATGGCTGGTCTCAACACTGTTTTATACACTTTTCCTTTCACCTCGTCTGTGTAAGCTCTCAGTCGTACAGGAGTGGTCCATCGATGAGAAGGTTTCTTCAGCCGTCATCTGTACAAAAGTGAAGGTTTCGGACGTTTCGCCTCCTATCCAAGAGGCTTCGTCAGCGAACTAAAGTCTGACTGGTCGTATCGGCCCCATTTATATATCCCTAATGTCCAGACCTGGTGGCGCCGGACACAGCTATGATAGGTCCCTACTCTCAGGTTGGGGGGGCGCGGGACCCCCCCTTGTGGCCCCACTGATTGTTCCTACATTCCTGACTAACGATTGGCCTATTACACCCACTCCCCCCGGTATCACCTCATCAGCATAACGACCCTCATCAGCATTGCGAAAGTTGCCTAACCTGTTTTGCCTGAGCAGGCTATTGTATGAACGATCCAAATTGAACCTCACACCACCAGACCGGTTTAATGAAGGATTTTGTTGTTTTATAAGAATCGCCTCTTTCACCCCCCTTTCAAACCATCTATGTTCTTTCACTAAGATTTTAACCTCATTGTCGTCAAATGAGTGGTTGCTAGCTTTAAGGTGCAAATGTACTGCCGATTGAGGCCCACTAGTATTATCCCTGCGATGTTGATAAAGTCTTTTTTTGAGAATTTGTTGAGTCTCCCCAATGTACTGCTCTTTACAATTTTCATTCTTCCAATGTATGGAATAAACTACATTACTTTGTTTTTCATTTGGTAGCCTATCTTTTGGATGCACTAATTTTTGCCTTAACGTGTTTATCGGTTTGAAATAAGTAGGAATTTTATGTTGCCAAAGGACTCTTTGTAATTTTTCAGAAACTCCTGCAATGTACGGTACTGCTACTCCTCTCCTTTTAGAATCTTGAGAATTATTGGTTTCGTTCGCTATTCTTTCTTTCTGACATTTGTTGAATGACCACTGAGGGTACCCACAGTTAGTGAGTGCTCTCCTGATATGTTTTGACTCCTTTTCTCTACCTTCAGTGCTAGTTGGTATTAGTTTAGCCCTATGCTGGAGGGTTCTGATAACTCCTAGTTTATGTTGTAAAGGGTGGTTAGAGTCAAAAAGTAAGTATTGGTCAGTGTGCGTAGCCTTCCTAAAGACTTCTGTTTTTAGCGCTCTGTCCTCTTTTATAATTACTTTACAATCCAAGAAGGCTAGTTGGTTCTCTTGAATGTCCTCACGAGTAAATTTAATGTTGAAGTCTACAGAGTTGAGATGATCTGTGAAGGATTGAATTTCTTGTTTCTTAATTATGACAAAAGTATCGTCCACATATCTAAACCAGTGTCTAGGTTTTGTCCCTGGGAAGGATGTGAGGGCCTGTTTCTCCATCTCTTCCATGTAAAGATTAGCCACTATGGGTGAAACTGGTGAGCCCATAGCACAACCATGGATTTGTTTATAAAATTTTTCCCGAAATTGAAAATACGTAGTATTAAGGCAGATTTCTAATAATTGGCAGATGTGATCCGGTTTCAGTTTGGTTCTTTCATGCAGAGAAACATCCGTCAGGAATGTAGGAACAATCAGTGGGGCCACAAGGGGGGGGTCCCGCGCTCCCCCAACCTGAGAGTAGGGACCTATCATAGCTGTGTCCGGCGCCACCAGGTCTGGACATTAGGGATATATAAATGGGGCCAATACGACCAGTCAGACTTTAGTTCGCTGACGAAGCCTCTTGGATAGGAGGCGAAACGTCCGAAACCTTCACTTTTGTACAGATGACGGCTGAAGAAACCTTCTCATCGATTTTCCTTTCACCCTAGCTCAAACCCTTCTATCACACATCACACCTGACATTTTCCTCCAGCCGCTCCAGCCTGCCTGGACACGCTTCTTCACCTCTTTTCCACACTCTTTGGCTCAGTTGGGCCCAAGTACTTAAAATCCTCCACCTTCTTTATCTCTTCTCTCTGTAGCATCACTGTTGCACTTGAATCCCTCTCATTCACACACATATCCCGTCTTGCTGCGACTGATCTTCATTCCTCTCCTTTCTAAGGCATATCTCCACATCTCTAGCTTCTCCGACACTTGTTCCCCGTTCTCGCTACAGATCACAATGTCATCTGCAGACATCATGGTCCAAGGAGATTATTGTCTAACATCGTCTGTCAGCCTGTCCATCACCATAGCAAACAAGAAGGGGCTCAGAGCTGACCCCTAGTGGAGTCCCACCCCCACCTTGACTTCCTCAGTCACACCGACAGCACACCTCACAACTGTCTTACAGTCTTGATGCATGTCTTGCACCGCTCTGACATACTTTTCCCTCACTCCAGACTTCCTCATGCAATGCCACAGCTCTACTCTGGGCACCCTGTCGTACGCTTTCTCCAGATCTACAACGACACAATGCAATTCCTTCTGACCTTCTGTAGTTCTGTATTCTTGCATGAATAATAATAATAATAATAATAATAATAATAATACATTTCATTTATTTGCACCTTTCAAAACTCTCAAGGTCACTTTACAATCACATGATACATTATTCTGTGGGTGAGCAGCGGCAGGAGTAGCTGGATCCCAAAACCAAATGACAAAGACAGTGGATCAGTTCAGATTGTTTAATGAAGACACGCAGGTCCATACTGATAGAATACATGCAAACAAAAGGCGCTAGTCCAAATCATTACAGAATAAGCGAGTAGGGGTGCAAGGGGAAAACCTAGTCATAGTAGGTAATAAAAAGGTCCAGACACACCAGGAAGTGTTGCGAGACGAATGAGTATGGCTAGAAGAAATACAGGTGGGGGTGGGGGTGGGGACCGGGTACATTCAGGAGCGCAGTAGAACGAAACTGACCTGGGCACTGGTAGTAGCGAGGCACGTCAAATACTACCAAATGCGTCCTATTTAAATACCCGGTGACATAACGAGGTGATTGGCAGCAGGTGGTACAAGCGGGGAGGCACGACCCCGCCCCTTGCTGCCAATCCGAATGTTACACCAGCATTCACTCAACCCGGAATTAACTCAAATAGATAGAAAGCTGCTCACATGCTATCAGTCTGAAATACCCAAGCTCCCAGTGACCTGTCTCTTCTACTTTTTATTCTTAAAGGTGACTCTTCAAATAAAAACCTTTGCTCGAACTGCATGCACTCTAATTCCTGGAGAAAAATACAGTGGGACCTCAGTTTACGAACCCCTTGGCTTCTGAACTTTTCGGTTTACGAAGGTTACATTCATGAAAATGTTATTTTTCGGGATACACACGGAGCTGCCACTATGAATGATGTGTCGTTCGCGAACGAGCCCGTTCTCCTAACAAGGTGGCCACCGTTTTTATCCTCTATTCCCCGCCCCCAGTCTTCGGTTAAAGCCACGTGATTGGTCAAGAATGCAGCAGTGGGGGGAGGGGGGGTTAAACATTTAAGAGACAGGCAGAGTGAGAGAGAGTGAGGCCGTTCTCCAAAAAACAAAATGACGTCTTTGGTTAAAGCCACGTTATTGGTCAAGAACCCAGCAGTGGGGGGGGGGGGGGGTGTTAAACATTAAAGAAGCAGGCAGACTGAGAGAGAGTGAGAAAACACACACACGAAAGGGAGAAACAAAAAAACAAAAGTGTGACAGTGTGAGAATAGTGAGAAAATGGATAGAAAATAGTTAAAATATATGGGATATTTTAACTGTTTTCTCACTCACATGTTTGTTCAGGCTCCACAAATAACCCGCACAAGTCATCTGTACACTTGATGCAAAAAGCTATCAACCCAGCTCAACAGATCACAATTGATGAAGAACTAGATACAATTATCACAGAGAAAGCACCTACAAGGGATCATTCCTCAAGATGGTGAAAGAAGCCTTACAAATTTTTACTTGTTACTCATCAAGTGTTTAATGCTGAGGAAACCGGACACTCCATTCCATCAAGCCATTAACGACCATCACAAAGGTATATAAAATCACTTTATTGTACAGTACAGTTTATTTCTTTAATCATAATACTATAGCACATTTATTATACATAAAATAATGTATATTTTGTGTACTTTTAAGGCTTAGAAAATTAGAAAGCAGAAAATTATGTTTGTTATGTTATGTGGACCTGGAAACGGAATATTCTCATTTTAATGCTTTCCTATGGGAAATTACTTTTCGGGATACACACTTTTAGCCTTACACACTCTGTCTGGGAACCAATTAAGTTCGTATACCAAGGTCCCACTGTATATGTTCTCCTAAATATGCAGAGAAGACTCCAATGTTATTTTCAAGCACTTAGTTACATTTTCACTTGGTAAAATATTCATATATGTGAACAAATTAGACTGCAATCTAGTGGAAAAATGTGTTCACTTTTAGGCTCACAAATGGAACAGAAATTGTTCAATATATTGTGGAAAAAATACCTACGGAGAAATGTCATTTGACAAAGAATACCACTTACGTCAGCCAAGCTACTCTTAAAACCCATAGTAATCTCTCCATATGCCTAACTAATATTCAACAACCTCTTGTCAAAGTCAGCTTTATTGTCAAATATGCTAATATGCATTACATACAGCACAGATAAAATTACTGTCCTCTCGGACCCAGCATGCAAGGCACTTATAATTACTTTAACAAACATAAACATGAAAACGCCAATTTGCCGGGAGAGGGGAGCCGCTGCGTGTTCACGCGCCGCCATCTTGGGAAAAAAAATGTGAAAAAATAATAAAATAAATATGACAACACAAAGACACAGAGTCATTCATTCTTCAGGACTTGCTGTACCCTCTTTGTGATGACATGAAGCAGTTCTAGTTGAAAGCATCCATGTCAGCAGTGGATCAGGGACGTCATGGTGGAATTTGTATGTCTACTACAAGCTAAATGTTGAAAGCAAACACGAAGCTGTAGCATCCATTGACGAAAAGACATTGTCTCACATCTCCTGTCCCACATAAATCCGCTACAATTCCAAGCCGCGACAGTTCCACATACGCATCGGCGCTCTGCGCTGACGCTGCTTTCTTCTTATCGCGGGCGACTCAAGCCATGCATCCATCCAACTGCAGACTGTCCAACAGCACTGACCTTTCCACTGAACAAAGCGGGGCTGTGAAGATGCTGCCCATTACAGGCGCAAAAAAGCACAATGGCCCCAGAGATGTCCAGCGATGGTAGTCAAATGCCTCCGACATTCGTCCCATTCAAAAACAGTACTTGCATATTCATGCTGCCGAAAGGCGCAACCGCTCAGCAAGGTCTCCTCCTTGATGATTGTCTTGGCCAAAAATGCTGAAAAACAATCTCTATCCGTTCCACGTGACGCACAACAACATAAAGTGACAAAAGAAAACACAATAACAAGACAAAAACAACAAAAAAGCAAGGCTCGTGAGAGCTTGTGAATAATTACATCTGCAAAGTGCATTTTAATTACCATTAAAATAGATTATGAGGCATATGATGTATTAACAAGCAAAATCCCTTGAGTGGCCACTTCTCTTTTCTGCTGCAAAGAGGAGTGGAGGACATACTTCCTTAGATACTTTGAATATGTCTCACTTATGATTTTATTGATACATTTTGTTGTGCGGTATTCATTAATGTATTTTCCGAAATATTTTTATCCCCCTGAGAGTCGCACTTGTACAGTAAATATACTATATCACAGAGATTAGGTTTTTTATCCGCAATCTAACTGTAGCTTTTCGCATTATTCTGAAATTAAACTTAAAACCAATAAGATTTACATAAAATGAATTGAATTATATACTTTAGCCCCATGGTAGTCAACTGGTTTGCAAACTAATCCACACATTATCAGTCAAAGGTTTCGGCATGTGGATCTGTGATAAAACCACAGCAGTTTCGGATTGAGTTCAAAATGATTTTATGTTAGTTGTTTTTAAAACACAGTTTGCGTTTGGTCATGTGACACAAGTTCAGTCTTGATTGGTGCTGACTAGGCCACTCACCATATGTGAGCCTCAGTCGATAGCATATTGGTAAAATGTACTTTTGCATCCATCCTCTTTCTAATCTGCTTATCATCATGAGAATTGCTGCCGTGCTGGAGGCAAGAATAAAAAAAATAATGTATGGGTCCCTATAAATCTTGATTACATCGATGATTTTTTTGCAGTAGTGTGTTTACAGTATGTCTCGGGACCTAAAATGTGAGAAATACTCCCAAGCACAAAATTACAAAGTAATGTGGCATGTATTTAAATGTTTGTTTAAAACTATGTAAATCAAGTCAACAAGGTTAGATATGTATATAATAGTGCCTTGCCCATGTATCACATGGTGTAATTATCCCAGTGTGTTCCTCCCATGTGCCTTTGTTTTGACAATGTGTCTTCATGTGACAGACAGTGGGTCAAGGGCAACGTATATCACCTGCAAGCCTCAAACACACGCCCCGTGTTAAATAAATTATCTGTGCATTCGCCTGTGAGACTATGAACTGTCTGCACTGAGGTTAGCTTAGATGCCAGGGAGGCTGCAGAAGACCAGTTGCGGTGTCATGCCGAAACGCTCCAATTCCCTCCTTCATTGTGAAGGGAAATTAAGAAGGTAGTTAATCAAAAGTTCATTAGCATACAGCGCCAAGCCCAGTCCACCCCTACACCCTGCACATTATAATCACTTAGGAAGACCTTGTGAGGGGAATAACAAATCCCGACCACTTTTCATTGTGAATTTGTTAGAGTAAAAAACCTGATTTGCTATATTACTTTTTCGACCTAAGGAAAGCCAAACCACCAAAATGTTTGCAAAAGTACAATCATTGTTTCTACCTTCCTGCTGAGTAAAAAAAAAAAGTAGTTGTCACTCAAAATACAATTGTTATTGTAATTCCTCATGCATGTGTGTGTTTTATGATCATTGTTACAATTTGGGCACACAATGGTTGGTTGGATTTGTGGTTAAAAAAACATGCTATCGAGACTGGAAGATCATAAATTTAATGTCACAAAGAGGATACAGAAATTGCTGAAGAATGAATGACTCTCTGTGTCTTTGTGTTGTTATATTATTTCTTATTTAGTTTGTTGTTGTTTTTTTTTACTCTATGTTACTTCCGGTTTGAGTGAACGGTGGCGCGTGTAGCTGCCGCTGCTCACCCACAGAAAAAAATATCCTGTGACTGTAAATGTGTCCTTGAGAGTTTTGAAATGTGCTTATAAATCAAATGTATTATTATTATTATTATTATTATTATTATTATTATTATTAGTAGTAGTAGTAGTAGTAGTAGTAGTAGTAGTAGTAGTATTATTGAATTGCATTATGTAAATGTTCATAATGAGGCATTTGTAAAATTCCTGTTGTCACCAGAGTACTAAAAAGTCACGTCATAGTGCTATTACTTCTGAATGTAAAAAAAATATACTCCTAATAATTGTTTGAGTTACTGTAAATTAATATTCAGTAAAAGAGAAAAAAAGTACTAAAACACTAACGTTCTGATTTATTATGTTTTTTTTTAATTAAAGAATGAGTAGAAAATAGGAATGTACATTGATTCATTCATTCATTCATCTTCCGGACTGTTTTATCCTCACGAAGGGGAGGGAGGGCGGTGCTGGAGCCAATCCCAGCCGTTTTCGGTCACAAGGTGAGGAGCAGCCTGAATTGTTTGTCAACGCATCGCAGGGCACACAGAGACAAACAACCATTCGTTTTCACACTCAAATATTAAACATTGATTTATGTTTAATAATAATAATAATAATAATAATAATATTTTGAAATGACAAAATGCACCACAGTGGTTGACTGGTTGGGTTATCTGCGTGACATTGCATAATGCATGTGACTCAATAAACCCTTTGACTTGCTGTGTGTATTTGCATGTTCTCCCCATGCCTTTCTCAGGGTACTCTGGTTTCCTCCTGCCCTCCATATAAATGCATGCCTGGAATGATGGACAAACTCGGAAAGTCTTCCACTCTCTGAAACTCCTTAAAATTAATTGAATAGTGAGGCAGACGCAACTGGCCTCCATCCTTGCACATCTCCTAAGAGCTGCATTATGTGCATGATAAAGAGACACTGTACCAGCCAAAGACCCAGAACATACGCACAACTCAATGATTAAATCTCCTCAGAAATATTAACGGTGCTCAGTCTATCTCTCTCTCTCTCTCTCTTTAGGGAGACTGACATGAGAGGTCGTCAGTGTTTCGTAGTATCTCTTACTATTTCAAAGATGCTCACAAACTATGTTGCTGGTCACGGACAGATGTGTGAGAACACATTTGTGGATCAAAAGCAGCCAAACACGTGATTTTACCATATATATCTTATTTAAAAACTTCCAACCTGTGATACAACCCTCTATTATTTAGATCATTTTATTATTTAAGTCATTGGCACTGCATTGTTAACTCTCGAGGCACACCGTCTTGCACACCGTATGAACCAAATAAGGGCATAGAAAATCCTCCTTGACCCTACACACCCTGCCCACCACTTTTCCCTGCTACTCCTCTCAGGCAACCACATCCTCACCAAAACCAAACTGCTACTTCCGTCTCATCATTAACTCCGTAAACAACAACTCAAATCAATAGTGACTATTTGCATGTTTGCACACCGGTATATAACAGGATGACCGTTATCATTGTGGCTACAGATCCCTACATGCTGTACTTGAACAATTGTTAAATCACAATTGATGAATGATCCACCGCACAAAACACTTCAAAGCACTCAAGAACTTTGTATATAGTTCAGCACAGAATATTGTATTAAAATTAATGCCCCTGGTGACTTCCAACGTGGTGTAACAGTTATCTGCACCGAATGCACAACCAATATAGCTTTGTATTGCACCACTGATCATTTTACATTTGCTTGATCAGAATCAGAATCAGAAAACCTTTATTCGTCCCACAATGAGGAAATTTGCAGTCCACAGCAGCAATTTGAAAGGGGAGGGAATGGGGGGTTGAAATGATAGAAAACAAGATATTCTAAGCAATGTTCCCTCTAATTTTTCATGTGTCTGAGCAGAGACACAAGCTCCTGAGCACACTGAGGACCACTGTGAGCAACATCAGATGTGTAACAGCAACATGTTTTGCAGAGTAAACATTTCTCACTCGAAAAGGAAAAAAATCTCACTCAGTTTCACTGCTTCTTGTTCTATTTTCACGTACTTCGACAGCCATTCCATCTTAAAGGACAACCGACACCACTTTTTAGTTTCCTAACTGACATCAGAAAAACGTTTTGTAGCATTGAAAATACCCAAAACACGCAGGATGATATTTTTAGTCAAATGCCGAACACCAATAAAAATTACTTAAAGTGTCCAAAAACTACTTGAACCCGGAAGTGGCCAGTTTCAGTAGGTCCGGCCCCCTTGTTCGTGATGTCACGCCAAGACGTCTTGCCTTGCTCGAGAATCAAAACAAAGGCTTCAGATTCGGAGAAGATGCTTTCTTGTTCTTCATCCAGTTACGAATATGATTCAAATAATTCTGAAGAGGAAAGCATAAATGTTTGCAATCGATTAAAAAACTCTTTCCGGATCATTTTAAGGTGTCAGGACTGGTGTGTAGTACCCAGAACATGCAGAAGATGGCGTCCAAGCTCCGTTGGAAATGGGTTAATTTGTCTGCTGGGAATTTGTGTCAGCGAATATGAAATAGTTGTCTTGGTGCAACACACAGCGATTCACCATCGCATTATGTGTTTTCCTTCTAATTTCGCCATCAACACAGATCAACACAAAGTTTTCAGACCAAAGAAAGTACCGCAAAATGCATTGTGTGCCCTTTCTCGGTCAGGGGCGTTCCTTCCGTGACGTGACGTCAGGAATCGTCACCAACTCAAAAACAAGACTTCCTGAATATTCAGCGCGGGTTTTAAAAGATAAAATATAGCTATATGCGGTGGAATCTTTCTAAAATACGCTCAGTAGAAGTCATTTGAAGCAATTTTACAAATTATGGACACAGCTTGTCCGGAGGCGTCGGTTGTCCTTTAAAAGAACAGCATTTCTTTTTTACGTTGGCTTGATGAGTGGATGCATCACTGCCCGTTCGTTTCACTATGATAAGGGGTTAGCATCTGCGTCTCTTAACTCCGCTGCACTGTTGTTTACTAGCTAACCAGAACGGCACATATGAACAGGGCACATTCGCGCCGTTCTGCTCCAATTGGCTGCGTAGTGAACTGTACGGCATAGTTGGCTGGACACCTGTCACTCATTGAGTTACATTGCAAAATGGTAAAAAAAAAAATATATATATATATATATATATATATATATATATATATATATATATATATATATATATATATATATATATATATATATATATATATATATGAAGGCACCGATTACAACGGCTATGTGAAGTACCACCTGAAAGTCTCATGGACAGGTCAGACTGGGAAATATATCATCCACAACACGAACCACGAGCACTGGAGCCCCGCAGGGATGCGTCCTCTCTCCATTGCTCTTCTCTCTCTACACGAACGACTGCACCTCAACGCACCCAGCTGTCAAATTCATAAAGTTCGCAGACGACACCACGGTCATCGGTCTCATCAAAGACGGCGACGAGTCTGCGTACCGACAACAAGTGGAGCAGCTGGAGCTCTGGTGCAGCCGTCACAACCTGGAGCTGAACACGCTCAAGACAGTTGAGATGATGGTGGACTTCAGGAAACATCCATCACCACAGCTACCCCTCACACTATCCAACTGCCTGGTGTCAACCGTTGAGACCTTCAAGTTCCTGGGAATCACAGTCTCCCAGGACATGAAGTGGGAGGTCAACACCAACTCTATCCTGAAAAAGGCCCAACAGAGAATGTACTTCCTGAGGCTGCTAAAGAAGCATGGCCTGCCACAGGAGGTGCTGCAACATTTCTACACGGCTGTCATCGAATCCATCCTGTGTTCTTCCATCACCGTTTGGTTCGGGGCCGCCACAAAAATGGACAAAATCCGACTTCAACGGACAGTTAGGACGGCGGAAAAAATCATTGGCACCGCCCTACCCACTCTCGAGGACTTGCACACTGCAAGAATCCAAACTAGGGCGCGGAAAATCTTACTGGACCCTCCGCACCCTGCCCACCACCTTTTCCAGCTACTCCCCTCAGGCAGGCGCTACCGATCCATGCGCACCAAATCCAGCAGACATTTAAACAGCTTCTTCCCCCAAGCCATTAACTCTTTGAACTCTTTCAACAGTAGCCAAAATGGAACTGTATAGTGCCACTTAGCAGTTTTTTTGACAACGATACTAGTGCAGCGTGTTCTACCGGAAACAAATTCCTTGTGTGTCCTACATACTTGGCAATAAAGATGATTCTGATTCTGATTCTGAAACTGTGAATGCAGCACTGAGAACGATCCCGACCGGAACGATCACGGAAACCAATGAGCTGATATACACCTCAGCATCAGTGATCCTAGACATGCTTGGCTACAAGAGCAACCATGAGAGCCATGAGATTCATTACCCACCATGGAAAAAACGGTTGGAGGCCAAGATCAAGGCGGCTCGGAAAGATGTGAGTCAATTGACGGAGACCCAGAGAGGTGTGAATAAAAGGCCAATACCCAAGAGGTACATGCAGATAACCATACCTGAAGCACTCGAAACTGCCAAACAAAGGCTCCAGGCCTTGGCCAGTCGCCTAAAGAGGTACACGAAAGAGAATGAGGCCAGAAGAATAAACAGGCTGTTCGCAACACAACCTGCGAAAGTGTACGCTCAGTGGCAGGGTTCTAACAGCAGAGCAGACCCTCCAAGGCTGGAAACTGAAAGATACTGGAAAGGCATATGGGAGAAGGAGGTCGCACATAACAGCAGTGCACAATGGCTGGTGACTCTGAAAGAGGAGCACAGCAACCTCCCTGAACAGAACCCAGTTACCATCACAGCGGCAGATATACAGGGAAGAGTCTCAGGTATGAAAAACTGGACGGCACCAGGCCCGGATATGGTCCACACCTACTGGCTAAAGAAACTCACAGCTCTCCACGAGCGCCTAGCAGCACAAATGAACCAGCTGCTGATGGATGGGACTCACCCAGGATGGCTAACCGAAGGGCGAACAATCCTGATCATGAAGGATTCCTCAAAGGGTGCAGTTCCTTCCAACTATCGGCCAATAACCTGTCTCTCCACAACATGGAAGCTCATGTCAGGCATCATTGCGGCTAAGATAAGTGGACACATGGATCAATACATGAACAAAGCACAGAAAGGCATTAGTAGAGATACTAGAGGTGCCAAACATCAGCTGCTGGTTGACAGAACAGTCGCTCAAGACTGCAGGTCCCGAAATACCAACCTGTGCACAGCCTGGATTGATTACAAGAAAGCATATGACTCGATGCCACACACATGGATCAATGAATGCTTGGAGTTGTATAAGGTCAACAGGACCCTGAGAGCCTTCGTTGCAAACTCGATGAGGATGTGGAAAACCACACTTGAAGCCAATGGCAAGCCACTAACGCAAGTGTCCATCAAATGTGGCATATACCAAGGTGATGCACTCTCCCCACTGCTGTTCTGCATAGGACTGAACCCCCTCAGCCAGATAATCGCCAAGACTAGGCTATGGATACCGCCTCAGAAATGGAGCCTCAGAAATGGAGCTACGATCAGTCACCTCCTCTACATGGATGACATCAAGCTGTATGCTAAGAGCGAAAGGGACATAGACTCCCTGATCCACACAACCAGGATCTACAGCAGTGATATCGGAATGTCATTCGGGCTGGAGAAATGTAGTCGGATGGTGACTAAGAGGGGCAAGGTAGTTCACACTGAAGGGGTCTCACTCCCTGAAGGAACAATAGCAGACATTGAAAACAGCTACAAGTACCTCGGTATATCACAGGCCAATGGCAACCTCGAATTAGCAACAAGGAAAGCGGCTACGACCAAATACCTCCAGCGGGTGAGGCAAGTCCTCAGAAGCCAGCTCAATGGCAAGAACAAGACCCGGGCAATAAACAGCTATGCCCTGCCAGTGATCAGATACCCTGCAGGAATAATAAGGTGGCCAAAGGAAGAGATTCAGACCACGGATGTTAAGACATCCAAGCACCATGAATACATCAAAGAGAAGGCTCCAACGGATGATGTACTCAGAGAATGTCTCAGTCAATGGGGAACAGAGGATGAGGTGCTGGAAGAGGGACAATCATGGGAGGAAAAGCCCCTACACGGGATGCACCACCGAACCATAGCAGAAGTGGCTGATCTCAAGAAGTCCCATCAGTGGCTAGAGAGGGCTGGCCTAAAGGACAGCACAGAGGCACTCATCCTGGCTGCCCAAGAGCAGGCCCTGAACACCAGAGCCATAGAGGCAGGGATATACCACACCAGACAAGACCCAAGGTGTAGGTTGTGCAAAGAGGCACCTGAGACAATCCAACACGTAACTGCAGGGTGTAAGATGCTGGCAGGGAAAGCCTACATGGAGCGCCATAACCAGGTGGCTGGCATAGTCTACCGAAACATCTGTGCGGAGTATGGACTGGAAACCCCAAGGTCAAAATGGGAAACACCTCCCAAGGTGGTGGAGAATGACCGAGCAAAAATCCTGTGGGACTTCCAGATACAGACTGACAAGATGGTAATGGCCAACCAACCAGATATCGTGGTCATAGATAAAGGGGAAAGGAAAGCCGTTGTCGTGGATGTAGCGGTCCCGAGTGATGGGAACATCAGAAAGAAGGAACATGAGAAAATCGAGAAATACCAAGGGCTCAGAGAGGAGCTGGAGAGAGCCTGGAAGGTAAAGGTGACAGTCGTGCCTGTGGTGGTCGGAGCACTTGGGGCAGTGACCCCCAAACTCGACGAGTGGTTGCAACAGATCCCGGGAACAACATCGGATATCTCGGTCCAGAAAAGCGCAGTGCTGGGAACAGCACGGATACTGCGCAGAACCCTCAAGCTTCCTGGCCTCTGGTAGAGGACCCGAGCTGAAATGGGGACAGACACCACCCATGGTGGGTGAGACGAGGATTTTTTTTTTTTTTTTTATATATACACTAAAGTCTCGTTACATCGATATTCAAGGGAGTCCGAAATAATATCGATATAACCGGGACTATCGATATATCCGACCCTGTTTGCATGTAATTTTCTCAGTGCGTGCATAGAAATAGTATCGATATAACCGGGACTATCGAGATATCCGATATCGATATAACGAGACTTTACTGTATATATATATATATATATATATATTGCAAACGTATTCTTTCCTCTACAGAACTACAGTGTATTTGAATCATATTCATAACTGGATGTCAAAGTCAGCTTTATTGTCAAATATGCTAATATGCATGACATACAGCACAGATGAAATTTATGTCCTCTCGGACCCAGCATGCAAGACACTAATAGTTTGCTAACGTGGCTAAAAAAGACATACAATTGACAACAGACTATACATGTAATTTCTGAATGTAAAGTGAGGTAGTGTCGTATGTAAAGTGAGGTAGTGACATATATAAAGTGACGTAATGTAGTAATGCAAAAACAAACAAGAAGAAAGGGTTGAAGTGAGGTCTTGCAGAAAAAAAATAGAAAGAACAAAAAATAGAGTCCAGGATGATAGTACAGCGTGTAGCATGTCCTCAGAGTTCGGTGAGTGTGGCAGTGGGAATTGGCAGGGTGGGCAGGGCTGGGAGGGAGCTGAGTCTCCGGACTGCCTGGTGGCAGAAACTGTCCTTGAGCCTGCTGGTTTTGGCTCGGAGACTCCGCAGTCTCCTACCCGATGGCAGCAGGCTGAAGAGGCTGTGGGAGGCGTGGGTGGGATCGCCAGCGATCCTGATGGCTCTGCGGGTGAGGCAAGTGTTGTAAATGTCCTGAAGGGGAGGGGGGAGAGAGACACTGATGATGTTCTCAGCTGTCGTCACGATGCGCTGCAGTGTCTTATGGCAGGACACGTTGCGCCGTACCATACGGTGATACAGCTGGTCAGGATGCTCTCGATGTGTAACAAGAAAGCATGTTATCCGAATCTGAAGCCATTGTTTGGATTCACAAGCAATGCAAGACATCTTGGTGTGGAGTCATTTTTATTGGTGTTTTGCACTTGAATAAAAAGTGACATCGGTTGTCCTTTAATACACAGTATGGAATGTATGGTAATTTTCCAAATCATCACGCTTCAGCAGACAAAACAAGAAACATTGTTGCAAAAAAAAAAAAAACGATTGCATTCATATACAGTACTGTGGGCATGTACATAACACAACAGGGAAACTGCAACGCTTTCATCTTACTGTAGTATCAGAATCAGAATCAGAATCATATTTATTGCCAAGTTGGTAGAACACACAAGGAATTTGTTTCCGGTAGAACATGTATGCAATTTAAAAAAGTCATCAATCTTCTTCTGCTTCCCATTTTTACCTTTTAACACAAACACTTCAATCTCGTCTGCTACACACGAGCTCCCGTCTGAAAATGGAAATGGGTCTGCTACACGGGAGCTGGTCACGTAACAAACTCACGTGACCAAGTCACGTGACCAAGTCGACCAATGGCGAGGCCGATGGCGCGACCGATGGCGTGTATCGATATAAACATAGCAAAATGGCCGGTGGGAGATGAAAAAGAGCACCGTAGTAACCGGATTATCGTAAAAACCACGAATCGTACTAAACGGAACTAATTATACATAAAAAGACTAGAAATGTGCACGGGAAAATAGTGTCGTAATAAGCAATATAAATGATATCGATATAACGAGACTATATATATATATATATATATATATATATATACAGTAAAGTCTCGTTATATCGATATCGGATATATCGATAGTCCCGGTTATATCGATACTATTTCTATGCACGCACGGAGAAAATTACATGCAAACAGGGTCGGATATATCGATAGTCGCGGTTATATCGATATTTTTTCGGACTCCCTTGAATATCGATATAACGAGACTTTACTGTATATATATATATATATATATATATATATATATATATATATATATATATATATATATATATATAATTGGTCTAATTAACTCGATTATATCAGTTCTAAAATGAGATATTAAGTAATTCGTTTCTATTTTATTATATTTTTGTGCGCTGCATAGATGTTCTTGTGCACTGAGTATGTGCAAGCATTGCGCGATTGCGCACTCACGCAGCTTAGAGGGAACATTGATTCTAAGCATAGTTGGTGATGCTGTACATTGTCACACAGATGTTATTGGGTTGTATTACTGTACAATGGTAACCTTACATTACAGAAAGTATTCCGATACTTCATTCATAGCATGTGAACATCATGTTCTCGTTCATTGTAGTTGGTTGTGATTGCAGTACTGAAGAACATTCTTTTTTAAATGTTGAGTGGAAAGCTCAAATCACATTCAAATTAACATTTATAGCAGAGCCACGATTGGTTTCTCCTTTAAAAGAGAAATATTTTCACATATTGTCATCCAGCTACTGAATTGTACAATCATTGCAATGATTGGTGCATGTGTCACTTATAGGAATTAACCTAACCGTTTGATTGACGCATTTACTGTTTCCTCCCTCCTCCCTCCGTGCCCCCCTTGCTTCCCTTCATCATTCACAACAGGCCGCCAGACCTGTCCGACGGAGAAGTTTGACTGCGGAGGGACGGCCACTAAGTGTGTCTCGATGTCATGGCGATGTGATGGAGAAAGAGACTGTGAGAATGGAGCAGATGAAGAGCACTGTGCCGCAGGTGAGTTTGCACAAATGAGAAAATTCAGTTGTCAAGTGAGAGATGATAATGATTGATCAATTCTTCCAGAGGGCTGCGATTGCACACTTCATCTTCTAAAATGAGGGTGTTGCATGTGGCAAAAATTCGTATAAATCGCATTCGTATAAATGTGTCAGTGTGACCATTATAGTTCCAATCACTTGTTAATACATGATAGTAACATCTATTACCTGTTCAATGCAATTTAGCTTCGCGTATAACCATTTTCGTGATTTTTGAAATCTTATCTACTTAAAGGACAACCGACGTCGCTTTTTTGTTTTTTAACTGACGTCAGAAAAACGTTTTATAGCATCTAAAATACCCAAAACACGCAGTATGATATTTTTAGTCAAATGCTAAATAACTTAAAGTGTCCAAAATCTGCAAAAAATTCAGCTGCGAATTGAGCATTTTCAGAAATTCCCGCCCCCAGTTCGTGACGTCACGCCAAGCCGTCTTGCATTGCTGGAGAATCAAAACAATGGCTTCACATTCAGAGAATATAATAATACATTTTATTTTAAGCGCCTTTCAAAACACCCAAAACACCTTTCTTGTTACACATCCAGTTATGAATATGATTCAAATAGTTCTGAAGAGGAAAGCATACATGTTTGCAATCGATTAAAGAATTTATTTCATGCCATTTTGAGGCAACATTGGAGGGAACTGTCTCACCCAAAAAAAGAGGTACAAAATGGCGACCTCCTGTGGCCACCTCCGTTTCCATAGGCTGATCAATTCCTTATATGGAGCTTGGACGCCCTCTTGTGGCGGCTTTAGGGTGCAACACGAGGTTGTCAGACCAAACAAGTACAGCAAAATACATTGACGTGATGGAAGGACTGCTACAATGTGTCTTTTTTTTTCGGTCAGGGGCGTTCCTTTAGTGACGTCACGTACGGACTCATCACCAACTCGAAAACAAGACTTCCTGAATATTCAGTGCAAGTCTTAAAACGTAAAATATAGCTATATGCGGTGGAATCTTATTAAAATACGCTCAGTAGAAGTCATTTGAAGCCATTTTACAAATTATGGACACAACTTGTCCGGAGACGTCGGTTGTCCTTTACGTTATGTTGAGGCAAATCTACTACTTATCTGGACAAATATGTATAATTGATTTATACTTTTTCTTCTCCCTGAAACTCTTCCCATTGCATGCCTATTTTACATTCTTTTTTCATTATATTTTGCATTTACTTTTATCTGTAAACGCAAATGCTAATAGCAGATGATAGGATCATTTCAATGTCTCTCATGACCTATGTGAACAAAAAAAGTGAAGCTCTAAAATAATTCATGAATGTCGAGCTGATGATTGATTTTCTGCCTTGTTTTGAATGTGCCCTGGAGAGTGACTTGAAGCACTAAGCTAATATTAAAACCTGTGAGGATTATTGTTTCATCGATCATTAAAGGTAAAAGTGATGAAAGGCAGTTTGGCATTTAGCTCAAAGCTCACACCAAAATGTCCAGCAGTATAAATATGTATATTGTGTTTTTTTTTTTGTCATGTCCCACATTTTTAATGACGTTTAACCAAACCTAATACAACCTCATCATAAAAATTCAATCTTACAAACCTGATATCGTTTGAGAAATGCAAAAACTGCCCCTAGAACTTTAGCTGAGTAGTATTTTTTTCAGTGTAAATTACCATATTTTCCATTCTTTAAGACACTCTTAGGTATAAGGCACATCTTCAACAAATGGCCTATTTTCACACAGTTTTCATATACAGGGCGCACCGCATTTTAAGGCGCATTGAATAAAAGGTAATATGGCGACTGCAGTTTCACTATAATGTTTTTTTACACTCCATGGAATACACTATGATACAACATTATTTCTATTCCAGCATTCACAATTACTGCGGCTGTAACAAAGACCTTTACAGAAGACTCATAATACTAGGTCCAAGAAATCTGATGATATATCCATGTATATCGTGCAGCAGATTATGAGTCACATTGTTGGATTTTGGCGAAAATCGAATGCTTCTCGGTGCGGAAAATACGGTAACCTTTGTAAATGTCAGTCATTCAACTTTCATCCATCCGTCCTTCCATCCATTTTACAATCCGCTTTATCCTCATAAGCAACATAGGGGGTGCAGGAGCCTATTCCAGCCATCATTGTTCATTAGGCTGGGTATACACTGAACCGGTTGCCATCCAACCATACACAGACAAACAACCTTGTCCACTCACACTCAAACCTAGAGACAATTATGAGTGATCCATTAAACTGCTATGCATGGTTTTGGAATCATTCCATCCATTTTCTGTTCCGCTTTATCCTCATTCGGATCGTGGGGCTGCTGAAGCCTGTCCCAGCAGTGTTCAGGCACAAGGCAGGGGACACCCTGAATTGGTTGCCAGCAAATCGCAGGGCACATAGAGACACTCACACCGAGGGACAGTTTATTGTGTTCAATCAGCCTGTCATGCATGTTTTGGAATGTGGGAGAAAACTGAAGTACCCGGAGAATACGTCTGTGTAAGCTCTCAGGCGTACAGGAGTGGTCCATTGATGAAAAGGTTTCTTCAGCCATCATCTGTAGTTCTTTGAAGCTGTCAGACGTTTCGCTTCTTATCCAAGAAACTTTGTCAGCAAACTAAAGTCTTACTGGTAGTTTAGGCCCTATATATATCCCTACTGTCCAGACATGGCGGTGCCGGACTCTGCTATGATAGGTCCCTGCTTTCAGGTTGGGGGGGGCGCTGAGGACTACTCCCTGCAGCTGCTACACTGATAGTTCCTGTCGTTCTGACTAACGACTGGCCTGATTGCCCCACTTAGACCGGTATCACCTCATCAGTATTACTAATCCTATGTTGCCTAAGCAGGCTATTGTATGAACGATCCAAATTGAACCTCACCCCATCAAACCGGTTTAATGAAGGATTTAGATGTTTTATGAAAATCGCTTCTTTTACTTCCCTTTCAAACCATCTATGGTCTTTCGCTAAGATTTTAACCTAGAGTTTTTAAAGCTAGCTTTTAGTTGCATATGTACTGCCGATTGAGGCCCACTCGTATTATCCCTGCGATGTTGATAGTCTTTTTTTGAGAATTTGTTTAGTCTCCCCAATGTACTGCTCTTTACCATTTCATTGCAATGTATTGAATAAACTACATTACTTTGTTTTTCATTTGGCAGCCTATCTTTTGGATGCACTAATTTTTGCCTCAAAGTGTTTATCGGTTTGAAATAAGTAGGAATTATGTGTTGCCAAAGGACTCTTTTTAGTTTTTCAGGAGTTTCTGAAAAACTACAAAGAGTCCTTTAGCAACACAAAATTCCTACTTATTTCAAACTGATGCTGTAGTCGCTGGAACAGTGAGCATGAACTGGAGAAACTTTGTCGCTTCAACAATAGTTTCAATGACATCCTTCTTGGCCAAAAAGCTGAGATGCTGTCCAGGAGATTTACATTCATCACTCGCCGTTTGTGAGCTATACAATCCGGTGTTGGTCTTCCTTTAATTATTATCTCCTGCTTCGATTGAAAGTCAAGTTTAGAAAATGCTTTCAATTTAGAAATGTAATCCACCATTCTGAAAATAAGGCCAAGCAACATGAAAAAAATGACTGGATGGTTGCACTTAACTTGCTAACTGTTTATTGTAGCTTGCTCTCACTAATTCTATTATTCTGCAGCTGAGGAGTCGCAAGAAGAATCTCTAATCACCATGAGGCAGGAGAACTGTGTGCCTCACCTATGCACACAGTTTTGATAAAAATAAAAGAAAAGAAAATAAACTGTACCTTATAAACACTGTAGTACAGTGTTTATAATGTACAGTGACTGTACATTATATACACCAGTTAAACTGTAGAAATGTAGTTCATGTACTAAAAGCTTTTGAACATGTTAATAACGATATGCAGAGGGACAGCAATGCGGTCTCACTGCAGAGCAAGCCAGCACAGTTAGCGTAGTGATTGCGCAATCCATGGTGAGGCTCAGCCGGCTGCTGCCTCACTGCTCGTCTGGACTTAGTATTTCAACGGGAAATGTGAAAATTGAGCGATTTTGAAAAAAAATCCAAAAATGGTGAAGTTAAATGGAAAAGAACGTGTATATATATATATATATATATATATATATATATATATATATATATATATATATATATATATATATATATATATATATATATATATATATACAGTGGTACCTCGGTTCTCGACCATAATTCGTTCCAGGACCCTGTTCGAAAAGTGAATTTTTTCGAACACCGAAACCACCTCTTTGCTCCTGTCACTTGCGAGTTGACAGCGGGGTGGGCTGCTTCTCCCGGCCGTTCTCCATGCGCTGTCATTCTCTAATCACGGACATGGGGCATTTATACGGTTCGCGATCACCTCGCCAATGCCGGATGATTGACTCAACTCGCCACCGTACCTGGACTCTTCCTTCGATGCGCGAGTGTATCCGGTCCGAGGTATTTTCCGGGTTTGTGTAATTTTGCACCCTCGTGTGCCATTTGCTTTTTGGCGTAGTAAGCGGGTCGGATCACCCCCTGCCTTCTTACTCGCCATGTTTTCTTTTATTTGTGAATAAACATCCTGCTTGGGTAGTACGTGTCTGTTTTGGGATCCCAAACATTCCACTACGTTCCGACAAGTCATCTGCTATCACTCTCGCTCGGAACGTGACAGCTTCGGATGACTCGGCTACAGGATGTTCTTTTCTCTTAAAATATCTATCCAATGACACTTGCTCTCACTCCCACAGCAACATCACTAGATTTCACAGCCTCCTTATTCTGGATTCTAGATGACTGGAGACTGAGAAACTCCCGTATGCCCTGAGTACCTGTTGCTCTTTTAACATCACTTGTGCTGTGATGTTACGTTACAGCAAGCGTTCGAACACCTATTGATGTTCGAACGCCGAAGCAAGAATATCTCGAATATTTTGTTCGAACACCGATTTGTTCGAACAGTGAGGCGTTGGCCAAAGGAAGAGATTCAGACCACAGGTGTTAAGACCCGAAATCTCCTCACCATGCACGGAGGGTTCCATCCCAAATCCAGCACCCTGAGACTGTACACAAGCCGTAAGGAAGGAGGCCGGGGACTAGTGAGTGTGAGAGCCACTGTCCAGGATGAAACATCCAATGTCAATAAATACATCAAAGAGAAAGCTCCAATGGCTTATGTACTCAGAGAATTTCTCAGACAATGGGGAACAGAGGATGAGGTGCTGGAAGAGGGACAATCATGGGCGCCATAACCAGGTGGCTGGCATAGTCTACCGAAACATCTGTGCGGAGTATGGACTGGAAACACCAAGGTTAAAACATCTCCCAAGGTAGTAGAGAATGACCGAGCAAAGATCCTGTGGGACTTCCAGACACAGACTGACAAGATGGTAATGGCCAACCAACCAGATACCGTGGTCATAGATAAAGGGCAAAGGAAAGCCAGAGTCGTGGATGTAGCAATCCCGAGTGATGGAAACATCAGAAAGAAGGAACATGAGAAACTCGAGAAATATCAAGGGCTCAGAGAGGAGTTGGAGAGAGCCTGGAAAGTAAAGGTGACAGTCGTGCCTGTGGTGGTCGGAGCACTCTGGGCAGTGACCCCCAAACTAGACGAGTGGTTGCAACAGATCCCGGGAACAACATTGGATATCTCAGTCCAGAAAAGCGCAGTGCTGGGAACAGCACGGATACTGCGCAGAACCCTCAAGCTACCTGGCCTCTGGTAGAGGACCCGAGCTAAAATGGGGGACAGACACCACCCAAGCAGGGTGAGACGAATAATTTATATATCTGTATATGTATATTCATATATATATACATACATACATACATACATATATATATATATATATATATATATATATATATATATATATATATATATATATATATATATATATATATATATATATATATATATATCTATATATATATATATATATATATATATATATATATATTATTGTGAGTTGATTCTCTTGGAATCACGTTGTTTATTTTCCCCCCACGCTGCATCCTCTCTTTCTTTTCTATTCTATTGAGAAAATGTTCACCTTGTGAGTCTCATTAATCGTTAAGCACAGTTAGAGAACGTTTTGAGAGGTGTAACAAGGAAATAACTTATTTTCAGTATTATGCTCAAAGGCACAGTCTGCTCTGGAATGAAATTCTAACATCATTTTTTTGCATTCGTATAGTGACGATATTGACCAAATTTACCTGCCCCATTGAGAAAGAAAATGTATTGAAAGTTATAACTGACAGATTTCTGATGTCGGATGATTCACCTGCTGACAAGATTTTTTTCACCCTGAAATCAAGTATCATGACCGAAAAGCAAAAAATCATGTAGCAATTCCTTTTGAGTGGTAATAAGGTACTATGTGTCAGTCCTGTGGCGTTCCTTGCCTCCCACTTCAAATCTCCATCTCGCTACCTCACCTTTGAAAATTAATTCAGAATTGAGTTGGTTGGTGTTGCATCCCATGTATGTCAAAAACAAGCCACATTCAAAGAAACCGAAATAGAGATGCACTGTTGTCCCTTTTCTTAATTTGTACAGCACTGGTCAGAATGAACTGCATATTTGCTATATGTAATTATTTATCTGCTGTGACTATGTGCTGAGAAGTTGGTTTGGCTCTGAGAGAAAATGGGCTGAAAAGAAAGGGAGAGACAGCCAGAGTGGGTGTATGTGTGTGTCTGTCTGTGAGTGACAAAGAGAGACAGAAAGGGAGAGGAACAGAAGTAGAAAAGGGGAGAGAAATAGAAAGAAAGAAAGAAAGAAAGAAAGAAAGAAAGAGAAAGAGAGAGAGAGAGAGAGAGAGAGAGAGAGAGAGAGAGAGAGAGAGAGAGAGAGAGAGAGAGAGAGAGAGAGAGAGAGAGAGAGAGAGAGAGATGACTGGAGACTGAGAAACTCCCCTATGCCCTGAGTACCTGTTGCTCTTTTAACATCACTTGTGCTGTGATGTTACGTTACAGCAAGCCGCTACAGAAGGATCAATGCCCACTGGAGCATGTGTTGGTGTTTTATTGCAGGGCAGTGAAGACCTTTGTGGTGTATTTGTGTGTCATTCTATGTTGAAATAGGGAGAGGTCAGAGAACAAAATGATGCAAACTATACTCACATGAAAATAATAGCCTTTGGTGCACAGTAAATGATTCTGCTACCCTATCGTTTAAAGGACAACCAATGTCACGTTTTTTTCCTAACTGACATCAGAAAAACGTTTTATAGCATCTCAAATACCCAAAACATGCAGTATGATATTTTTTGTCAAATGCAAAACACCAATAAAAATGACTTAAAGTGTCTAAAAAGTACTTCAATTTTAAACCGGAAGTGGCTAGTTTCAGAAGGCCCCGCCCCCATGTTCGTGGTGTCACGGCAAGACGTCTTGCCTTGCTCGAGAATCAAAACAATGGCTTCAGATTCAGAGAATATGCTTTCTTGTTACTCATCCAGTTATGAATATGATTCAAATAGTCCTGAAGAAGAAAGCATACAATCGATTAAATAATTTATTCCGTGTCATTTTGAGGCATCAGGGGTGGGAAATGTCGCACCCAAAAAAGGCAAAAAATGGTGACAAAGCCATGTAAGGAATTAATCAGCCCGTTTCCGCAGGCTGATTAATTCCTTACATGGAGCTGTGTCGCCCTCTTCTGCCTCTTTTTGGTCCAACATGACGTTTTCAGACCAAAGTACAGCAAAATGCATTGACGTGATGGAAGGACTGCTACAATGTGTCCTTTTTTCGGTCAGGGGCATTCCTTCAATGACGTAGGGTGAGGACTCGTCACCAACTCAAAAACAAGACTTCCGGAATATTCAGCGCGAGTCTTAAAACGTAAAATACAGCTATATGCGGTGGAATCTTTGTAAAATACGCTCAGTAGAAGTCATCTGAAGCCATTTTACAAATTATGGACACAACTTGTCCGGAGACGTCGGTTGTCCTTCAATAACAGACCAAAGACAAGCCAGGAAAGTCAACCCACATGAAAAATTGCTGGTGGGGGATTTAGCTTCTTCATTCTAGAGAGGTGTATGCACCTCTTATGCTAATATGTTTTTTTTTCTATTGGATGCTCTTTCATTTCCAAGCCTTTGACTGCTGTCACTGTGCGCGTAGGTGGAATGAAATGCAGCAAATATCACAGGCAAGCTCATCTGCTCCCAAAGGCTGTTGCACTTTTGTTTTACGTTCAAACAGCTTCAGTCTGCCTGGTGATAACATCACTGACTGAAATCATTGACTTCAAAAGCATTCCCAGTCAATTTTACTGGATGATCAGATCCTGGGGCAGCCTGATGTTCAAATGGTTAGCCTTGGCCTCACACTGGATATGTGCAGGATTGGATTTAGGCTCCAGGCCTTCTATTGTGCATGGATTTTCTCCGGCTACCCCTGGTTTGCTCCCACTTTACATAAACATGCATACCAGGTTAATGGGACACTCGAAATTGTCCCCTGGTGTGAGATTGAGGACACATGATTGTTTGGATGGCAACCAGTTGAGGGTGTAACCTGCCGACTGCCCGAAGACAGCTGGGATAGACTAGCACAATTGCATGGATGGATGGATGGATGGATGGATGCACGGATGAATGGATGGATTTGTGAATGGATGGATGGATGGATGGATGGATGGATGGATGGATGGATGGATGGATGGATGGATGGACGATGTTGATTACCATACACAGGCTTCAGTAGCTTTTAACATGTTCTAGGACTAAGCCAGTCATCAGAGCTTGCATAATGTAAAGTATAACTAACCCAGAAGTGCATACACAATTCCAGTTGCTGCTCTCTGTTTATTAATGTTTCAATAAACTAGTGCTTTATCAATGAATACTATGATCCTTGACTCACACAATGAAACAGACAAGTTGCAGCAATCACCTTTTATAAAAAGTTGTGTCAAGCAGGCCAAAGTGTGGTTATTTAACCAATTCATCCTTTATTTTTTCACTTACACTGACCTGATAGCTGACGTTTATCTCCTAATATGGACACCACTAAAGATTTTGAATGAAAATTATAATTTTTCCTTGAGAATGCTTTTTGAGGATTTTTATCTCATACGTAAATCATTATAAAATACAGGTAATTAGTAATAACATTATATTCCCTTGACCTTTTCAGTTTTATACTAACATTGTGGTCAAAATAATCAGCCATGCCACTCTCCACTTGATTGTAGTTTAAATATCAGTTAGCAAATACGGGAGCTACAATTACAAACAGTGCATCAACCTCACAGTTTAATTTCTCCCTGGGCCCGCGTGGGTTTTCGCCGGGTCCTCCGGTTTCCTCCCGCTTTCCAAAAACATGCATGACAGGCTGATTGAACACTCTAAATTGTCCCGAGGTGTGAGTATGGGTATGGATGGTTGTTCGTCTCGGTGTGGCCTGTGATTGGCTGGCAACCTGTTCAGGGTGTCCCCCGCCTGCTGCCCGGAGTTGGGGATAGATTCCAGCATCCCCCCGCCACTTTAGTGAGAATAAAGCGGCTCAGAAGATGAATGAAGGAACAAATTTCGCTTCTAAATTGATTTTAGCTGATTCACGACATAAAGTGACATAAACTGATCGCGCATCAAGTGGTTTATTTCACAATAAAGTTGTTTAATTATTCATTACATTTTTAACAGGGTGATGTTTCTTCAATAAAAAGTAAGACGAATAAGGGAAACATTATTGGCTTTTTGTCAGTTTGTTTTCAAAACAATGTTTCTTATTCAAATATTCAATCATAAATCCTAAACAAGTTCATCTAAATGTCCCATTGAAGTCATAATTTAACATTTGTTTGGAGGTGCATCTGACCAGTGTACTTATCCATTATTGATTGGCAACCTGTTCAGGGTGTCCCCCGCCTGCTGCCCGGAGTTGGGGATAGATTCCAGCATCCCCCCGCCACTTTAGTGAGAATAAAGCGGCTCAGAAGATGAATGAAGGAACAAATTTCGCTTCTAAATTGATTTTAGCTGATTCACGACATAAAGTGACATAAACTGATCGCGCATCAAGTGGTTTATTTCACAATAAAGTTGTTTAATTATTCATTACATTTTTAACAGGGTGATGTTTCTTCAATAAAAAGTAAGACGAATAAGGGAAACATTATTGGCTTTTTGTCAGTTTGTTTTCAAAACAATGTTTCTTATTCAAATATTCAATCATAAATCCTAAACAAGTTCATCTAAATGTCCCATTGAAGTCATAATTTAACATTTGTTTGGAGGTGCATCTGACCAGTGTACTTATCCATTATTGATAATGCGGAAGTGCAGCAAAATATGGAATCATCAATTGAAGCACCACAATCTCACCCACCTGTCAATTTCAATTTGCACAAGCATTATTCTAGTTGTGCCCCCCCCCCCTTTTTTTTGAGCCTGCAAGTCTCCACAAAGTTGCTGCCCTCAGATATGGAATGTCCATGGCGCTTTGAGATAGAAGCATTTAAGTTGCCAACTTTTTATAGATCTGCTGAAACGCCTCTGATATGTCAGGCTACCGGGAAGCCACTGTGCAATAGACTGTTGTTTCCCCGCATGGATGTGCTTATATGCAAGAAAAGGCAGAAATATGTAATCAAATAGGTAAACATAATGGTCGTGTAGTGCATGGATCATTAAGCCACTACAACAACCCCAGGTGCTGCTCATTTTGTTTTCATGTCTTACTTTTGTCTGGGGATTGCATTTAATCAAAGTGCTTTTCAAGTGTACCTCATCTGTTTGTTTGCTTTTCTGCAAGCACAGATGATTACTGAAGGAAAACACACTACCAGTGCATGGTTCATTTACCAATATGTTGAACCCAGTTTGATGAATTTCATGCTCCAAAAACATGACACCCATGTTCTCAGATGCGTATCTGAGTCCTAATATTGCATGTTTCATGTGCACCTGTATCTGCCACTTTTCAAGTGTGTTTCTGTCCTTTCAAATATACAGTAAGTGCCACACACACCTGCCAAAGAAACAAATCAATTGTCCTTCAAAGATAGCTTAATGGGCTTAGCGCTCGACCCTGATTCATTTAGCTTGCCACTGGTTAACATTGATGTATACAAACGTCGAGCACCTCCATATGGAGCAGGTTGAATGACAATCTCCGTTGCCTAATTATATTCAGCCTGAAGAATCGGGGGCATGATTGGTGAATTTTAAACTCCTCCAAAGTCAGTCCCTGTTTTATAATACAGTGATACCTCAGCTCAAGAACTTAATTAGTTCCCAGAAAGTGTGTATAAGGTGAAAAGTTCATCTGCCGAACATTTATTTCCCATAAGAAACCATTAAAATAAGAATAATCCGTTCCCAGATCCCCATAAAACATACTTTTCGACAAACAAGCCTTAAAACTACACAAAATATACATTGTTTTATGAATAATAAATGTGCTACTGTATTGTAATTAAAGAAATAAACTGCACTGTATAATAAAGTCGTTTTATTAACTTTGTGATGGTCGCTGATGTAGTTGCCTATTGATGATATCCGAGTGAAGTTGCTGTGCTCTCTCGGCGCTAATACCCTTGTGCACACTGTCCCCTGCTTACTGCTTTTCGTTACTCCAAATCAACAGAAGTTTTTCAACCTCTTCTATTGCCTGAGACCGTTGCTTAGACAACACAGAAACATCATTAGCCACACGTAGCAATGGTCGACTTAGCGTTCTGGTAGTGGGCTAAGTCACACAAACACACACCTCGTTCGTGTTTTTCGATGATCTCCTTCTTCTGCTCGTCGGTAATTTTCTTTTGTTTATTGTTTGGCTTCACACTATCCTGTGGTGGGGTCTTTTTTGGTCCCATAATAGCAAAAGTACTACATTCGATAACAAACCACGTCCTCACTTAAAGAAAGGGGGTGACGAAAACTAGTCCGCCAGCCACCGTGACGGCGTGTGTTTTGGTTCGTTCGCCGAAAACTAGTTCGGCAGCCAAGACAACATACTTGCGAATTTAATGTTCGTGAGGCAAAACGTTTGTGTGCTGAAGCATTCATATGCGGACGTATCACTGTACTTGTTTTATTTCTAACTACAATTTTACTCAGCTTATGTTTTTAGACACAATTCGCGCAGTTGTTAAATTCTTCACGAACGAAAACTTTGAAAATGTAAAATGTGTTGCCTGAATTTATCTAATCTTTATTAAAAAAAATAAATGAATTAAAAAAAACATGTTAGGTTGACCATATTTCCAACACTTTACGGTGTTGGAAATACGGTAATAAGCTGGAAATAAGCTGACAGTGCGCCCAACTATCTGCAATTTCCCCTCGTTGTTTCCTTGTTGGCAGCCTGTTAGTCAATCTGGTCAACCTCTGCAGATGTAATCGGTTCAATTCCAGCTCCGGGCTACCTATGTGGATTTTGCATTTTCTCTCTGGGCCTGTGTGGGGTTTCTCCAGATCCTTCGGTTTCCTCCCACATTCCAAAACAATGCATGGCAGGCTGATTTAACAAAAAATTGTCCCGAGGTGTTAGTGTGATTGCAGTTGGTTGTTCGGCTCTGCTGCCCTGCGATTGGCTGGCAGCCCGGCCTACTGCCTGAAGCTGCATCCACCTCCCTCTGACCTTAATGAGGAATAAGTGCTTCATAAAATGAATGAATGAATTCATGTTTCCCTGTTAGTGCTCCCATTCCATCGGTGAATAGGAACACAAACTAATTGGAACATAAAAGGTTCCTGTATGTAACTAATTGACATGTGCATTCATCAACCGCACTCAAACTCAGACAGCCACATTGTGAGCTGCACGCAGCCATGATCAAATGAAAGTAATACTGTTTTTTTTTAACGACACAGTGCCGTATGTTACGGTGTGTAAAGTGCACCGGAGTGTAAGGTGCACCCCCAATGAATGATGTACAGTGAGACCTCGGCTTACAAACGCTTCAGTTAAAGCCGCACATGATTGGTCAATATCAGCGGTAGAGGAGGAGAGGGCACACACGCAGCAAGACACATGCAGCAGTGAGCGGGGGGGAGGTGCTACAGAAACAGAAACACACACACAAACAAAAGGGAGACGACAGAGCTTGAAACAAAAAAATCAAAAGTGAAAAAAAACACAAAAAGCAAAAGTGAAATTGGATTGGATTGGATTGGATTTGCCTTTATTAGTCTCGCAGTGGTGATGAAATGGTGAGAAAATTGATAGAATTTGGACTTGTTTCTACTTTATTGATAGTTCAAAGGCAGAGTGTAGACTGCAAGGTTAAAATATCCCATCAATCAGGCTTCACAAATAACCTGCACAAGCCATCTGTACAATTTGAAGAGAACATACAAGCAATGGAACCACCTATTAATGATGTTTCTAGTGTGTTGCTGTTGCAATATCACAACTTCTAAGATGTACAACCCAGAGCTCCTTGAGACACTCTATGCAAAAAGCTATCCATTCCATCAAGCCATCAACGACCATCACAAAGGTAAATAAAATTACTTTATTTTACAGTACAGTTAGTTTATTTCTTTAATTACATTACCATAGCACATTTATTAGACATAAAATAAGGTATATTGTGTGTAGTTTTAAGGCTTATTTAGTTGATAACTATGTGTTATTGGGACCTCAGAACAGATTTTTCTCATTTTAATGGTTTCCTATGAGAAATTAATGTTTGGAATATGAATACACACTTTTCGCCTTACACACACATTCTGGGAACCAATTAAGTTCGTAAGCCCAGGTATCACTGAATTTTCAAATGTTTTCCATATATAAGGCGCACCGGACTAAAAGGTGCACCTTCAAAGAATGAAAAAATATTTCAAATTATAATATGTATTTATACAAAAGTTTTCTAATTATAAGGCACACCACATCATAAAGTGTGACAATAGATACTGGGGTTACGCAATACTTCTTGTACAGGGGCAAATTGAGTCAGTGGCTGCTGACAGTCGTTGCGAGACCTGTTGAGGATCAATATTACTTCACATATAAGGCGCACCTGCGTATATGGTGCAGGGTCATCTTTTGAAGAAAATTAAGGCTTTTGGGTGTGATACAATGGGAAATACTTTACTTATGATGGCAGTTACTCATTGATGATTGAGCGAACTGAATTTCCCGCAGCACTGATTGGACAAGCGACAAAATGTCGCTGCCGTGTGAAAACAAATTGACATGTTAAGACGGGTGTTTCTTAACCTCGAAGGAAAAAGCTCCCTCGAACCCCTAAGACCAATTCACCGAACCCCTGATGTTCGATGGAATCAGGTTTGAGAACTACATAGTAATTCCAAGAACTACATATAAATTAAACTGTACATTATTGTCTTTTGTAATACTGTATCACCTTAGGCATAGCACCATTCAGTGGATGCATAGCGCAACCATAGCCACTTTTGCAGCTTCGATTCTATGAGAATTATAATGCAGTGTCATTTTGAAGTAGGCCATTCACTGAAGGTGCACCTTACAATCTAAACTGCTTTGTAGTGTAGAAAATAGCTAGAATTAAGGAGATTTTACGCATCCGACATGACTACTTTCAGTAATGGTTCAGTAATTGATTCTATGTTCATTGCTATCTTATCAGAATCAGCCAAGTATGTAGAACACACAAGGAATTTGTTTCCGGTAGAACACGCTGCACTAGTATCGTCGTCAAAAAAAACTGCTAAGTGGCACTATACAGTTCCATTTTGGCTACTGGTGAAAGAGTTCAAAGAGTTCAAAGAGTTAATGGCTTGGGGGAAGAAGCTGTTTAAATGTCTGCTGGATTTGGTGCGCACTCATCTTTACTATTCTTTTAATCTGCTTCACCCTCATGCCTGCTGCCTGGGGTAATTTTGGGCAGAGAATACTTGCCGCATTCAGTAGCACTAAGTGGCTCAACCTGCACCTACTTCTCTGAGCACATGCTGTCTCGAGTACTCCCCCGCATACTTTTTTTTCTGCATTAACTGAGAGGGAGTGAAAGTGTTCTGCTAATAGGACATAGAGGATGGTGTATGTGATAAGAGCTTGATAAAATGTTTAATGACTGAAAGAACAAAACGAATATGTTTTGTGTTATATTTATGAAGGGAGATGACAGTACAGCAGTGGCCAGGCTGTGCATGTCACTCCTCGGCCTTCAGTAGTGCTACGTCTGAATCAAGCAGCTGAGAGTGTTGTGTGATATTACTACACGTCCTCTCGAGGATGCCCTTAGCCAGGAAATAACCTGTGACTTGGATTGGATTGGATTTGCCTTTATTAGTCTCACAGTGGAGAAATCTACATTTCACAGCAGCAAAGTGATGAAAGTAATGAAAGTAGAAAAACAAAATAGACGAGCTGCTGGAAAGGCAGCTACTCTCGCGGCGCCGTCTTGAAGTCAAAAGAACAAAAAAAGCTAAATAACAAATAATATGACAGCACAAAGACAATATGACAACACAAAGACAGAGAGTCATTCATTCTTCAGGACTTGCTGTACCCTCTTTGTGATGACATGAAGCAGTTCTAGATGAAAGAGGAGAGGATCAAAGCATCTTTCCACCAGTGGATCAGGGACATCATGGTGGAACGTGCACGTCGACTACAAGCTAAATGTTAAACGCAAACAGGCAGCTGTAGCATCCATTGACGAAAAGAGATTGTCTCACATCTCCTGTCCCACATAAATCTGCTTCAATTCCAAGCCGCAACAGCTCCACATACGCATCGGCGCTCTGCGCTGACGCTCCTTTCTCCTTATCGCGGGCTCCTCAAGCCATGCATCCATCCAGCCGCAGACTGTCCAACAGCACCGACCTTTCCGCTCAACAAAGCAAGGCTGTGAAGATGCTGCCCATTAAAGGCGCAAAAAAGCACAATGGCCCCAGAGCTGTCCAGCGATGGCAGTCGAATGGCACCGTCATTCCTCCCATTCGAAAACAGTACAGTGAGACCTCAAATTACGAACTTAATTGGTTCCCAGACAGAGTGTGTAAGGTGAAAAGTGTGTATCTCAAAAATGAATTTCCCATAGGAAACCATTAAAATGGGAATAATCCGTTCCCGGGTTTCCATAAAATATACTTTTCAACTAAATAAGCCTTAAAACTACGCACAACATACCTTATTCTATGTCTAATAAATGTGCTGATGTATTGTAATGAAAGAAATACACTGCCTTGTATCGATGAGAAGGTTTCTTCAGCCGTCATCTGTACAAAAGTGAAGGTTTCGGACGTTTCGCCTCCTATCCAAGAGACTTCGTCAGCGAACTAAAGTCTGACTGGTCGTATCGGCCCCATTTATATATCCCTAATGTCCAGACCTAGTGGTGCCGGACACAGCTATGATAGGTCCCTACTCTCAGGTTGGGGGGGGCGCGGGACCCCCCCCTGTGGCCCCACTGATTGTTCCTACATTCCTGACTAACGATTGGCCTATTACCCCCACTCCCCCCGGTATCACCTCATCAGCATAACGACCCTCATCAGCATTGCGAAAGTTGCCTAACCTGTTTTGCCTGAGCAGGCTATTGTATGAACGATCCAAATTGAACCTCACACCACCAGACCGGTTTAATGAAGGATTTTGTTGTTTTATAAGAATCGCCTCTTTTACCCCCCTTTCAAACCATCTATGTTCTTTCGCTAAGATTTTAACCTCATTGTCGTCAAATGAGTGGTTAGTAGCTTTTAGGTGCAAATGTACTGCCGATTGAGGCCCACTAGTATTATCCCTGCGATGTTGATAAAGTCTTTTTTTGAGAATTTGTTGAGTCTCCCCAATGTACTGCTCTTTACAATTTTCATTCTTACAATGTATGGAATAAACTACATTACTTTGTTTTTCATTTGGTAGCCTATCTTTTGGATGCACTAATTTTTGCCTTAACGTGTTTATCGGTTTGAAATAAGTAGGAATTTTATGTTGCCAAAGGACTCTTTGTAATTTTTCAGAAACTCCTGCAATGTACGGTACTGATACTCCTCTCCTTTTAGAATCTTGAGAATTATTGGTTTCGTTCGCTATTCTTTCTTTCTGACATTTGTTGAATGACCACTGAGGGTACCCACAGTTAGTGAGTGCTCTCCTGATATGTTTTGACTCCTTTTCTCTACCTTCAGTGCTGGTTGGTATTAGTTTAGCCCTATGCTGGAGGGTTCTGATAACTCCTAGTTTATGTTGTAAAGGGTGGTTAGAGTCAAAAAGTAAGTATTGGTCAGTGTGCGTAGCCTTCCTAAAGACTTCTGTTTTTAGCGCTCTGTCCTCTTTTATAATTACTTTACAATCCAAGAAGGCTAGTTGGTTCTCTTGAATGTCCTCACGAGTAAATTTAATGTTGAAGTCTACAGAGTTGAGATGATCTGTGAAGGATTGAATTTCTTGTTTCTTAATTATGACAAAAGTATCGTCCACATATCTAAACCAGTGTCTAGGTTTTGTCCCTGGGAAGGATGTGAGGGCCTGTTTCTCCATCTCTTCCATGTAAAGATTAGCCACTATGGGTGAAACTGGTGAGCCCATAGCACAACCATGGATTTGTTTATAAAATTTTTCCCGAAATTGAAAATACGTAGTATTAAGGCAGATTTCTAATAATTGGCAGATGTGATCCGGTTTCAGTTTGGTTCTTTCATGCAGAGAAACATCCGCCAGCAGCCTCGTCCTCACCACTGAGACTGCTGCTGGGGTTGGGACAGATGTAAAGAGAGAAGTCACATCGTATGATGCCAAAGTTTCCTCAGGTTCCAATATGAGGTCTTTGATCCTCTCTACAAACCCTGTGGTGTTCTCTACGTGGTATTCTGTGTTACCAACCAACGGAGCTAAAATAGTTTTTAAATATTTGGCTACATTGTATGTAGAGGAGTCAATGCTACAAACAATGGGTCGGAGGGGGAACCCTTCTTTATGTATTTTTGGCAGGCCATAGATACATGGCGTGGCCTCTCCCGGGTATAATCTAAAATACATCTGTTTATCTATATGTTTTCCTTTCTCTAGCTTTTGGAGACAGTCTTGACTGTCTCTTTGACTGTCTCCAAAAGCTAGAGAAAGGAAAACATATAGATAAACAGATGTATTTTAGATTATACCCGGGAGAGGCCACGCCATGTATCTATGGCCTGCCAAAAATACATAAAGAAGGGTTCCCCCTCCGACCCATTGTTTGTAGCATTGACTCCTCTACATACAATGTAGCCAAATATTTAAAAACTATTTTACTAAACTAAAACTATTTTAGCTCCGTTGGTTGGTAACACAGAATACCACGTAGAGAACACCACAGGGTTTGTAGAGAGGATCAAAGACCTCATATTGGAACCTGAGGAAACTTTGGCATCATACGATGTGACTTCTCTCTTTACATCTGTCCCAACCCCAGCAGCAGTCTCAGTGGTGAGGACGAGGCTGCTGGCGGATGTTTCTCTGCATGAAAGAACCAAACTGAAACCGGATCACATCTGCCAATTATTAGAAATCTGCCTTAATACTACGTATTTTCAATTTCGGGAAAAATTTTATAAACAAATCCATGGTTGTGCTATGGGCTCACCAGTTTCACCCATAGTGGCTAATCTTTACATGGAAGAGATGGAGAAACAGGCCCTCACATCCTTCCCAGGGACAAAACCTAGACACTGGTTTAGATATGTGGACGATACTTTTGTCATAATTAAGAAACAAGAAATTCAATCCTTCACAGATCATCTCAACTCTGTAGACTTCAACATTAAATTTACTCGTGAGGACATTCAAGAGAACCAACTAGCCTTCTTGGATTGTAAAGTAATTATAAAAGAGGACAGAGCGCTAAAAACAGAAGTCTTTAGGAAGGCTACGCACACTGACCAATACTTACTTTTTGACTCTAACCACCCTTTACAACATAAACTAGGAGTTATCAGAACCCTCCAGCATAGGGCTAAACTAATACCAACCAGCACTGAAGGTAGAGAAAAGGAGTCAAAACATATCAGGAGAGCACTCACTAACTGTGGGTACCCTCAGTGGTCATTCAACAAATGTCAGAAAGAAAGAATAGCGAACGAAACCAATAATTCTCAAGATTCTAAAAGGAGAGGAGTATCAGTACCGTACATTGCAGGAGTTTCTGAAAAATTACAAAGAGTCCTTTGGCAACATAAAATTCCTACTTATTTCAAACCGATAAACACGTTAAGGCAAAAATTAGTGCATCCAAAAGATAGGCTACCAAATGAAAAACAAAGTAATGTAGTTTATTCCATACATTGTAAGAATGAAAATTGTAAAGAGCAGTACATTGGGGAGACTCAACAAATTCTCAAAAAAAGACTTTATCAACATCGCAGGGATAATACTAGTGGGCCTCAATCGGCAGTACATTTGCACCTAAAAGCTACTAACCACTCATTTGACGACAATGAGGTTAAAATCTTAGCGAAAGAACATAGATGGTTTGAAAGGGGGGTAAAAGAGGCGATTCTTATAAAACAACAAAATCCTTCATTAAACCGGTCTGGTGGTGTGAGGTTCAATTTGGATCGTTCATACAATAGCCTGCTCAGGCAAAACAGGTTAGGCAACTTTCGCAATGCTGATGAGGGTCGTTATGCTGATGAGGTGATACCGGGGGGAGTGGGGGTAATAGGCCAATCGTTAGTCAGGAATGTAGGAACAATCAGTGGGGCCACAGGGGGGGGTCCCGCGCCCCCCCCAACCTGAGAGTAGGGACCTATCATAGCTGTGTCCGGCACCACTAGGTCTGGACATTAGGGATATATAAATGGGGCCGATACGACCAGTCAGACTTTAGTTCGCTGACGAAGTCTCTTGGATAGGAGGCGAAACGTCCGAAACCTTCACTTTTGTACAGATGACGGCTGAAGAAACCTTCTCATCGATGGACCACTCCTGTACGACTGAGAGCTTACACAGACGTACTGCCTTGTATCATAAAGTCACTTTATTTACATTTGTGATGGTCATTTATGGCTTGATGGAATGGCGTTGGAGGTCGAAGGTCAAAAGGAATTGCTGTTTGGAAAGAGAGGCGCATTACATGAGGACTGTAATTAAAGAAATAAACTGTGCTGTAAAATAAAGTTTTATTTACCTTTTTGATGGTCGTTGATGGCTTATGGAAGGAGAGTCACATTCCATAAGGACTGTTGGTTACTTAACCTCTGGTGCTGTTCGGTCGTGTGCTTCCGCCGAAATGCAATATTATTTGGTATTTTTGCTATATTCGGAGCTGTCCAACCTTAATGATGTCCAACTATTCTTGAAAAGTCCGTCTTGAAAATGGCTTTAACAGTATATCTGCAACCAAATCCATTTATTCTCCTCCTTCAGCCATCGTGGGTTGACAAAACCGATATTAAATCTACACAACAAGATATTTTCTCATGCAGCTCACTACAGATACAGTGTGCTAGCTCTAGCCAGTAATGTCTTTACGAGTATATATAGTGATACTATGATTGGCTAGTTACTATCCATTCATATGAGTAGCCAGTCATAGTTTGGGAAAACTCTGACGTTCCAGTGCCTTCCAGCAGGCCTTGGTTTGCAAAATCAAACTCTTATTGATTAAAGCCACAGTTTCATCAACACTGATTTTTATGCTCCAAGGCCGGCAGAACTGATTATGAAGGCGTACAGGTAGATTTCTGACCCTGGTAAAAAATGATGGCTGAAATATGATTGGTTAAATGCTTGAATACGAAAACACAAGACAAAGCAGCACAACAAGGGAAAAGCAAGAAAGAAAGCTGAAGGACAATTTGGAATGATATAATAAGACTTAATGGACAAAATATAATGCACAACAGTCTGTGATTCATATATTTTCAGGCCAGCAGAGAAGGCCTTGCCAGCCGTGACGGCCCACCACTCTTCTTCTTTTCCTTTCGGCTCCATCCTCATCTCTCTAACAAGCTACCTTCATGTCCGCTTTGACAACATCCATAAACCTCCTCTTTGGTGTTCCTCTCGGTCTCCTGCCTGGCAGTTCAAGGCTCAGCATCCTTCTCCTGATATAGTCACTCCTTCTCCTCTGGTAATGTCCAAACCATCTCAGTCTGGCCTCCCTAATTTTGTCTCCAAAGCCTCTCATATGAGTTGTCCCTCTGATATATTCATTCCTGATCCTATCCAACCTGGTCACTCCCGAAGAAAACCTCAACAACTTCGTCTCTGCAACCTGTCTTTTCTTCAGTGGCTCTGTCTCCAGTCCAAACATCATGGCTGGTCTCATCACTGTTTTATACACCTCTCCTTTCATCCTAGCTGAAACCCTTATATCACACATCACACCTGACATTTTTTCCAGCCTGCCTAGACACGCTTCTTCAGCTCTTTTCCACACTCTCCATTGCTCTGGACAGTTGACCCGAAGTACTTAAAATCCTCCACTTTCTTTATCTCTTCTCCCTGTATCATCACTCTTGTACTTGGGTCTCTCTCATTCACACACATATATATTCCGTCTTGCTGCGACTGATCTTCATTCCTCTCCTTTCCCGGGGCATACCTCCACCTCTGTAACGTCTCCCCCACCTGTCCCCTGCTCTCGCTACAGATCACAATGTCATCTGCAAACATCATGGTCCAAGGAGATTCTTGTCTAACGTCATCTGTCACCCTGTCCATCACCAGTTGAGTTGATACATGTTTAGAAAATATTAACTAAAAAAAATAATCACATTTTGACATTTTTACAATTATTACAAATATTAATTGATACGTGTTTTATAAATTTCATCATTTTCCACTTGCTAATACTAAGGTGACTGGTGCCTGTTTTCACACAGTACTCATAAGTCTATCACAGTCTAACGGTGAAAATGTGTGTATTTTTCTTTCTTTTGCTGGTGCTATAAACATATTGTCAAGATAGTAATGATATTAAGACATTCAATTCATTTCTGCAATGATTCAAAATCTGTCTCTCTGTGCCTTGATCAACGACACTAAAATCTCTTTTCATAATTTAGGACGACATGTAGAACTGCTTCTGGGACCAGTAGTTAAGATAACTATTTGATTTTCTAAAAAAAAATTGGGCCATCGTTGCTCTTTTGAGTTGGCCCAGAAACCTTAAGACTGAGAAGAAAGTGCATTTTTTAGATGTCTCTTTCTCTTTAACTATCATTATCTTCAAAGATTGAAAGGGAGGGTTATATTCATTCAATACTAGCTTGCTCTTTTTCTTCTGTCTTTCGCCATGATATCATTTCTCGGCCCCCATCTGCTTTAGCATAAAAATGAGTGAGAGCTCATTTTAAATTCTGTTTAAGGTGACAAAAAAAATCTTGTGAAATAGTCCGGGGTGAAACGCATTGGGCCGTTTATGCAATTAAAGGGTGGACAAGAATGAATAATCTGCATGCGAGGCAACCCCAAAGGTTTTAAATAGGGTTTAGGTTAAGGATATCAAAGTCTTCCACAATCTCCCAGAAGTCCCGGACTGTCTTTGAGTACAGTTTAGAAAGAAATAAGTGACCATTTATATTTATTTTGCATTTGTATTCCAAAAACCACAAGATTGAATGTAAAAATAACTTGTTGTTTGCTTCATATTAACCTTTAGATGAAAACGCCTGCCCGCCGAAGGATTTTCAGTGTCATAACGGGAAGTGTATAGCACCCACCTTTGTCTGTGATGGCGACGATGACTGTGGTGATGCCAGCGATGAAGAAAAGTGCTCAAATCCCACCTGTGGCCAGCATGAGTTCCGCTGCAATGACTCAGAGTGTATTCCGGCCCTGTGGAGCTGTGACGGGGATCCTGACTGCAAAGATAAGTCAGATGAATCCATGGCGCGCTGCAGTAGAAGGACCGAACCTCAGAAACCACGTTGCATGGTGAGCGAGTTCCAGTGCGGAAGTGGAGAATGTGTCCGCATCAACTGGAAATGTGATGGAGATGCCGACTGCAAGGACAAATCCGATGAGGCAAACTGTCGTGAGTAAACTGTCATTCATCAACTCATTGACAATTATCTTTATGTACACATAAGCAATGATTGTTTATATTCCATGAGCTGTATACAACAGCAGTGTTTTTTTTTAATAATTTCCTTAAAGGACAACCGACGTCTCCGGACAAGTTGTGTCCATAATGTGTAAAATGGCTTCAAATGACTTATACTGAGCGTAATTTAATAAAATTCCACCGCATACAGCTATATTTTACATTTTAAGACTCGCGCTGAATATTCAGGAAGTCTTGTTTTTGAGTTGGTGACGAGTCCGTACGTGACGTCACAAAAGGAACACCCCTGACAGAAAAAAAGACGCATTGTAGCGGTCCTTTCTTCACGTCAATGTATTTTGCTGTACTTGTTTGGTCTGGGGACCTCATGTTGCACCCAAGAGCCGCCAGAGGAGGGCGTCCAAGCTCCATGGAGGGAATTTGTCAGCCTGTGGAAACGTGCTGATTCATTCCTCGCGGGAGCTGGTTGCCATTTTTTTCTGCCTCTTCTGGGACGATACATTGCAGTCCAGATGCCTCAAAATGACACAGAAGGACTTATTTAATCGATTGCAAACATGTATGCTTTCCTCTTCAGAACTATTTGAATAATATTCATAACTGGATGTGTGACAAGAAAGCATATTGTCCGAATCTGAAGCCATTGTTTTGATTATCCAGCAATGCAAGACGTCTTGGCGTGACGTCACAAACTGGGGACAGGACTTTCTGACAATGCCCAATTCGCAGCTCAATTTTTTTGCATGTTTTGGACACTTTAAGTCATTTCTTATTGATGGTTTGCATTTGAATAAAAATATGATACTGCGTGTTTTGAGTATTTTAGATGCTATAAAAACGTTTTTCTGATGTCAGTTATGAAATAAAAAAGTGACGTCGGTTGTCCTTTAAAGGACAACCAACGTCACTTTTTTGTTGTCTTTTTTGCTTTCTTGTTACACATCCAGTTATGAATATGATGGTGACATTCTGTGGCCACCTCCGTTTACACAGGCTGATAAATTCCTTATATGGCGCTTGGACGCCCTCTTCTGGCCTTCTGGCGGCTTTTGGGTGCAACAAGAGGTCCCCAGACCAAAAAAGTACAGCAAAATACATTGACGTGTTTTTTACGGTCAAGGGGGGTCCTTTAGTGACGTCACATACGGACTCGTCACCAACTCAAAAACAAGACTTCCTGAATATTCAGCGTGAGTCTTTGTAAAATACGCTCAGTAGAAGTCATTGGAAGCCATTTTACAAATTATGGACACAACCTGTCCGGAGACGTCGGTTGTCCTTTAAAGTTTATTTTCTACAATGGAAATGAAATATTTCCTGTATGACTTTCAGACATTTGCTTTAACTCGTTCACTGCCATTAACCAATGTATTCAGGAATTGAGAATATGATGTAGAGCGCCATTCCCAAAATAATTCAGTTATGTTTTTTCTTGTTTGGATGCCGATAAAGTGCTGGCCAGACCTCTGCCAATGTTTTTACCATACACAGGGGGGCAGTGTTTCCCTTTTTTCCATGTTAGCGCTTCAGCTGTTTTTAAAGTACTATATAAACCATGGTGTATTGTATTTTGAACAACCACCCTCAATTCAAGTTTATATAACTCCAGACACATATCGTTTAGAAAATAACTCTTTCTCTCAAATGAAAGAAGACAGTCTAAGGTTTCTTACGCTGTATTGAATGTGTATGTCGTCCTGAAATTCAATATTCTATGGGTCCTGGAATTTGAGTGATAATGACAAAAACCCTGGCACTGGAGTGGACACATTTTTGCACGTCTGGCAGTGAATAAGTTAATTGCAAATAAATTGATGAGTGGAGCAGTGATTATATCACAGCCATTCCTTCGGGCCAGTGCATTGTGTTTTGGCTCAGGCTGTCATGTTTTGCAGTTTAAATACTTTGGCATGAAATTAATCTTTTTGGAATCTTAGGAAATGCGCTCTTTCTGTCAATTTTCCAGTCCAAACATCATGGCTGGTCTGACCACGGTTTTATCCGATTTTCCTTTCATCCTAGCTGAAACCCTTCTATCACACATCACACCTGACATTTTTCTCCAGCCGCTCCAGCCTGCCTGGACACGTTTCTTCACCTCTTTTCCACAATCTCCATTGCTCTGGACAGTTGACCCCAAGTATTTAAAATCCTCCACCTTCCTTATCTCTTCTCCCTGTAGCATCACGCTTGCACTTGGATCCCTCTCATTCACACACATATATTCCGTCTTGCTGTGACTGATCTTCATTCCTCTCCTTTCCAGGGCATATCTCCACATCTCTAGTTTCTCCGCCACCTGTTCCCTGTTCTCGCTACAGATCACAATGTCATCTGCAAACATCATGGTCCAAGGAGATCCACCTCCACCTTGAATTCCTCAGTCATACCGAGTCATGACCGACAGTCATGATACATGTCTTGCACCGCTCTGACATACTTTTCTGTCACTCCAGACTTCCTCATGCAATGCCACAGCTCTTCTCTGGGCACCCTGTCATACGCTTTCTCCAGATCTACAGAGACACAATGCAATTCCTTCTGACCTTCTCTGTACTTCTCTATCAGCATTCTTAAAGCAAACACTGCATCTGTTGTACTCTTTTTTGGCATGAAGCCATACTGCTGCTCACATATGTTCACTTCTGCTCTTAGTCTAGCTTCAACTACTCTTTCCCAGAGTTTCATTGTATGGCTCATCAACTTTATTCCTCTGTAATTAGTACAACTTTGCACATCTCCTTTGTTCTTAAAAATGGGCATGAGTACACTTCGTCTCCCTTCTTCAGGCATCTGTTCACCATCTTGTTGAATAACCCAGTCAAGAACACCACCGCCACTCTCCAAGACACTTCCATACCTCCATTGGTAAATCATCAGGCCCGAGTGCCTTTCCCACCTTCATCCTCTTCAGCGCCCATTGGTAAATCATCAGGCCCGAGTGCCTTTCCCACCTTCATCCTCTTCAGCGCCCTCCTCACTTCATCCTTGCTAATGCTTGCTACGTCTTGGTCCACAACAGTCACGTCTTCTACTCTTTGTTCCTTCTCATTTTCCTCATTCATCAATTCTTCAAAGTATTCTTTCCATCTTGCCATCACACTACTGGCACCTGTTAATACATTGCCATCTCTATCCTTAATTACCCGAACCTGCTGCAGGTCCTTACCATATTTGTCTCTCTGTCTCGCCAGCCTGTAAAGATCAGTCTCACCTTCCTTGCTGTCCAGCCGAGCATACAAGTCATCATAGGCCTCTTGTTTGGCCTTTGCCACCTTTACTTTAACCGTGCGCTGCATCTCCTTGTACTGCTGTCTACTCTCGTCCGTCCTCTCAGTGTCCCACTTCTTCTTTGCTAACCTCTTTCTCTGTATACACTCCTGCACCTCCCCGTCCACCACCAAGTCTCCTTATCTACCTTTCTTCCACTCGATACACCAAGTACTTTCCGACCCGTTTCTCTGATTATGTTTGCTGTAGTTTGCCAGTCATCTGGAAGGACCGCTTGCCCACCCAGTGCCTGTCTTACCTCCTTCCTAAATATCATGCAACACTCTTCCTTCTTCAATATCCACCATTTTGTCCTTACTTCAGCCTTTGGTTTCTTCATCTTCCTCACTGCCAGCGTCATCCTAAACACCACCAACCTATGCTGTCTGGCTACACTCTCACCAACCACTACTTTGCAGTCACTGATTTCCTTTAGATGGCGCCGTTGACACAAAATGTAGTCTACCTGTGTACTTCTGCCTCCACTCTTATAGGTCACCCTATGTTCCTGTCTCTTCTGAAAGAAAGTATTCACAATAGCCATTTCCATTCTCTTAGCAAAGTCAACCACCATCTGTCCTTCAGCGTTCCTCATCTGGAGTCCAAACCTACCCATCACCTCCTCATCATCTTTGTTTCCTGCGCCAACATGTCCATTGAAGTCTCCACCAATTACAACCCTCTCACTTCTCTGGATGTTCTGTATGACTTCATCAAAGTCCAACACATAATTTATCCTTCTCCGCCAGCTCGCATCCTACTTGTGGGGCATACCCACAAACAACATTGAACATCACACCTTCAATTCCTAGCTTCAGACTCATCATTCTATCTGATACTCTTTTTAGTTCTAAGACATTCCTAACAAACTCCTCTTTTAAGATAACCCCAACTCCATTTCTCTTTCTGTCTTCACCATGATAGAACAACTTAAACCCTGACCCTAAGATTCTAGCCTTGCTCCCTTTCCACCTGGTCTCCTGGACACACAATATGTCTACCTTCCTTCTCTGCATCATGTCAACCAGCTCTCTACCTTTACCTGTCATTGTTCCTACATTCAAAGTTCCTACTCTTAGTTCTATACTGGAAGAAAGAAGCAGGCTTCTGATTGGCTGCCGAGCCGAGTATGCAAATTTCAACTGCAGGTAGTCTATGTTTGTGTGCTCGGCGACGGTACACGTGTATTGTTTGCGCGAGGGCGTCAGTGAGGAGTTTGTTGAGCGCGCGGTCAGGACAAACCATCTATGATTTGGCGGAATTTAACACAAGTAGGTATTATTGAGCTTGAATATTTCGTTGTGTAATAAGATGTTTTGAATGTTGAAAGTGATTCCATTTTTCAATAAATGTTGATTTCTTAACTTTGCCCCTTCGATTGAAACTTATTAAAACAGATGCAATCTTGATAAATCACAGTGCATATGTTATTTTAATCTATTTCCATTTCCTCCTCCAAGTATCTGCGAAATAGTATGCAAACGCCATATTCCTTGAGACAAATTTATTAACTGATCAGGGATATTTTTCACATTTGAAAGACAGTTAATAAATTGGGTTGTAGTGTTCTTACTGTGCTATGAGGTTTCTTGGCGTTCCATCTCTCTCTTTTCCTCCGGGCACACCTCTCTCCTCTCCTTCTTCGACCAACAGTAGTCCATTTTCCACTGGAACCCTGAAGGTCAACAGTACCAATGGCGGCCGTTGTTAACCCGGGCCTCGACCGATCCGGTATGGGATTCATAGGTTTGAATCGCATATTTGTTTTGGCAATTTTTTTTACGTCGGATGCCCTTCCTGACACAACCCTCTGTATTTATCCGGGCTTGGGACCGGCACATTAAGACACTGGCTTGTGCCCCCCTGTGGCTACATTACCGGTGTGCCTTATATATGAAGTATTATTGAGCCACAACTGGTCTCACAACTATTGTCAGCAGCCACTGACTCCATTTCCCCTGTACAAAAAGTGGTGCGTAAACCCAGCCTCTATTGTAGCACCTTATGATGTGGTGTGCTTTATATTTGGAAAACTATTGTAGAATTCTATATTTATGTGTTGGTCAGCATTTTAATGTGCAATTTCATGCATAAAATAATGTATAAAATACTGTACTAAAAAGGTACATTCAGTAACATTCAGGGTGTTGGAGCGGATTAAAACGATTTACATTATTTGTAATGGGAAAAATGGTTTCGGTGGAGACTTCAATGGACATGTTGGCGCAGGAAACAAAGATGATGAGGAGGTGATGGGTAGGTTTGGACTCCAGATGAGGAACGCTGAAGGACAGATGGTGGTTGACTTTGCTAAGAGAATGGAAATGGCTATTGTGAATACTTTCTTTCAGAAGAGGCAGGAACATATGGTGACCTATAAGAGTGGAGGCAGAAGTACACAGGTGTTTATTTTCATTCATTGAAGGTGCACCTAATAGTCCGGTGTGCTCTATATACTGGTATGGAAAAGGTTTGAAAATACATCATTGATTGGGGGTGCGCCTTATACACCGGAAAATACGCTAAATAAAGAAAAAGACCACAATTCATCATTCACACAGGTATCTCAGTTGTACTGAATGATGAGACTGATGAATGCTTCAGTATGGTCACTACGAATAATAATGCACTGAATTTGTAAATGATTACAGAACATGTTATCTTTTTTAATAGGGACAAACAAAAAAAAAACAGGTTCCAAATGATTGATGTTTTTTTTTTTTTTTTTTTTCAGAATAAGGGTTGCCATGCAACTGTGGGATCTGTAAAAGCTTCTCTGGCTGTGTGTTTGTTGCATGTGCATGTGTGGGAGGTGAATGTCCTCGTTGAAACAAAAAGCCCATCTGGTCGAGGCTTCGCACCACTCTGGGACATGACAGAAGATTTGCACCCGCAACATGAAACTCACATGCACACGTTTACCACACACTTACACACATTTTCACAAGACACTCTTTCCAGGTGCAGGAACTTTAAGTATCATACTGTTTGTAACATACTGTATTCGATAAATGTAGCTGTGATGACTTTGTTGCTGGCATTCACATGGCTCACTAATTACACAATGGAAAGGCACTTTGTACAACACATACTACCATATGGTGTGACCATTGTTGGAAATCTAGTTATAAAACAGATTACTGAGTCTTTTATCTACTTGAAATGCCCCCTTCATTTAGATGGGTGAAATGTAAAAGTGACACTTTGGTACACTTGCACACTCATAAAATGTGAAATAACACTACTCTTAATGATGATAATAATGATTGGTATGATTATGATGATAATTAAAAACCGAAAACAAAAAAAATAGGGAATCCCCCCCCCAAAAAAAAACCACAAAAAAACACCTATTTTAGTCGTCTACAGTTTTATAGCGGCGCGTAAAATTGTGGCACTTTTTCATGATCACATATCCACATACTGAGCTCATCTTTTATCCGACAAATGTACACTTCTTTTGCTTCCTGACAAATGTGGTATCTTTGAAAAAGAAATAAACGGGCTTTCCAGCACGATATATTTTTTATTGCCAACAATCATTTTCACTAACAAAGAAATAATCCTCCCAACATAATTTTTTGTGCTGTTTGTTTTCTGTGCAGTGTGTGTGTGTATATATATATATATATATATATATATATATATATATATATATATATATATATATATATATATATATATACAGTAAAGTCTCGTTATATCGATATTCAAGGGAGTCCGAAAAAATATCGATATAACCGGGACTATCGATATATCCGATGCTGCGCCGAACTGCATTAAACAAAAGCCGCCAAAAGAGGGCAACCAAGCGCCATATAAGAAACGGAGCTGACCATTAGCTCCCTTTTTTTGTGAGAGATGTTCCCCCAATGTTGCCTCAAAATGGCACATATAATTCTTTAATGATTGTAAACATGTATGCTTTAATCTTCAGAACTACAGTGTATTTGAAACATATTCATAACAGGATATGTAACAAGAAAGCATATTATGCGAATCTGAAGCCATTGTTTGGATTCACAAGCAATGCAAGACGTCTTGGCGTGAAGTCATTTTTATTTGCATTTGAATAAAAAGTGACATCGGCTGTCCTTTAATACACAGTATGGAATGTTAATAATTTTCAAAATCATCGCGCTTCAGCAGACAAAACAAGAAACATTGTTGCAAAAAACGATTGCATTCATATACAGTACAGTGGGCATGTACATAACACAACAGGGAAACTGCAACGCTTACATCTTACTGTATTATGTATACAATTTAAAAAAGTCATCAATCTTCGTCTGCTTCCCATTTTTACCTTTTAACACAAACACTTCAATCTCGTCTGCTACACACGAGCTAGCGTCTGAAAATGAAAATGGCTCTGCTACACGGGTGCTGGGCACGTAACCAAGTCACCTGACCAAGTCGACCAATGGCGCGACTGATGGCGTGACACGTAACCAAGACACGTGACCAAGTTGACCAATGGCGCGACCGATGGCATGTCACGTGACAAAGTCACACGGCCAAGTCGACCAATAGCGCGACCGATGGCGGCTCATGTGACCAAGTCGACCAATGGCGCGACTGATGGCGGCTCACGTAACAAGACACGTGACCAAGTTGACCAATGGCGCGACAGATATATCGATATAAACAACAAAAATGGCCGGCGGGGGATGAAAAGGAGCACCGTAATAACCGGATTATCGTAATAACCGGGTATCGTACTAAACGGTACAAATTATACATAAAAAGACTAGAAATGTGCAAGGGAAATGAAAATAGTATCGTAATAAGCGGTACTATCGATATAACCGATATCGATATAACCGATATCGATATAACGAGACTTTACTGTATATATATATATATATATATATATATATATATATATGTAACGGAGTTGTACACTTAGGTTATTAAATTATGAAGGAAGTGACGCAACGGCGCACAGTGTGGCACTATGTCCCGCCCATAGTTTCCAGAACAATCTCGAGGAGATTCAGGTTAATCACAAGACGAAACCCATGCGACTTCACCCATCCCTTCTGCCATACTGTGTTGCAGAAATAAAAGAAATAAAAAGACACATCCACGCGTCTCGTCTTCATTAATACGGCAGCATCGTGGAGATGAAGACAGTCACTGTTGTGACACCCGTCACATTGGTGCCGTGACACACAGTGGTACCTCGGTTCTCGACCATAATCCGTTCCAGAACCCTGCTCGAAAACCGATTTGTTCGAACACCAAAACCATTTTTCCCATTATTAATAATGTAAATCGTTTTAATCCGCTCCAACACCCTGAATGTTACTGAATGTACCTTTTTAGTACAGTATTTTATACATTATTTTATGCATGAAATTGTACATTAAAATGCTGACCAACACATGAAAAGCAATGTATATCTCAAAAAATGTTAAGCAAAATGGCAAAGACACAAATAACATAAACATAAATGTAACCCAGGCTAATTGTACGTTCGGAAAGAAAATAATTATGAAAATGATTTTTTTACCTTTGTGGTGGTCAGCAGAAGGTGCAGGTGGACGGATGAAGGACATGTATTGTTTGGAAGGAGTCCCCTTCCATAAAAACTTCGGGGAGCTCTTCGGAGGGGGGGGGGGGGGGGGGGGCTGCCTCTCCCGGCCGCCCTCCACCTGCTGTCAATTCTCTCATCACGGACACGGGGCATTTATACGGTTCGCACCTCGCCAATGCCGGATGATTGACTCACCTCGCCACCGTACCTGGACTCTTCCTTCGGTGCACGAGTGTATCCGGTCCGAGGTATTTTCCCTGCGTCCCGTAAATTTATGTCATCTTCCGGGATTGCGTAATGTTGCACCCTCGTGTGCCATTTGCTTTTTGCCGTAGTAAGCGGATCGGATCACCCCCTGCCTTCTTACTCGCTGTGTTTTCTTTTATTTGTGAATAAACATCCTGCTTGGTTAGTACGTCTGTGCCGCCTGCTTTGGGATCCCAAACATCATTCCACTACTCTCCGATGAGTCAGCTGCCGTCACTCTCGCTTGGAACGTGACAGCTACGGATGACTCGGCTACAGGATGTTCTTTTCTCTTCAAATATCTATCTAATGGCACTTGCTTTCACTTCCACAGCCACATCACTAGATTTCACAGCCTCCTTATTCTTTAATATCGTACTGATCGTAGATTTCGCCATGCTATTCCCTAGCCAGATCAGACACTTGCACACCTCCTTCATATTTTGCAATTATTTCTTCCTTAAATGCAATAGTTCTATGCACGACTTTTCTTTTTTCACTTGGAGCAGCACTTACTTTTTTTGGAGGCATGATTAGGGGCTGAAACTCTTCGTACACCTATATTAAACGCGAGAGCAAAACGCAGCACGTCCGCAAGCGATAACAGTCGGTCACGAAGTGAGCAATACACCCGTTCGCCGCTCAGCACCCCACCCTCGCCTCGCGTACGCACTCAGGCGTCGTACCGCCGTTCGAACACCGATTGGTGTTTGAACTACGAAGCAAGAATTTCTTGAATATTTTGTTCGGACTCCGATTTGTTCGAACTGTGAGTCGTTCGAAAACCGAGGTTCCACTGTGTGTATATATATATATATATATATATATATATATATATATATATATATATATATATATATATATATATATATATATATATATATATATACACAGTGGAACCTTTTTTCGGACCCCCTTGAATATCGATATAACGAGACTTTACTGTATATATATATATATATATATATATATATATATATATATATATATATATATATACAGTAAAGTCTCGTTATATCGATATCGGATATATCGATAGTCCCGGTTATATCGATACTATTTCTATGCACGCACGGAGAAAATTACATGCAAACAGGGTCGGATATATCGATAGTCCCGGTTATATCGATATTTTTTCGGACTCCCTTGAATATCGATATAACGAGACTTTACTGTATATATATATATACACAGTGGTACCTCGGTTCTCGACCATAATCCGTTCCAGAACCCTGCTCGAAAACCGATTTGTTCGAACACCGACACCATTTTTCCCATTATAAATAATGTAAATCGTTTTAATCCGCTCCAACACCCTGAATGTTACTGAATGTACCTTTTTAGTACAGTATTTTATACATTATTTTCTGCATGAAATTGTACATTAAAATGCTGACCAACACATAAAAAGCAATGTATATCTCAGAAAATGTTAAGCAAAATGGCAAAGACACAAATAACATAAACATAAATGTAACCCAGGCTAATATATATATATATATATATATATATATATATATATATATATATATATATATATATATATATATATATATATATATATATATATAGTTAGTGTAGTTAGTGATACCCAGCAGTAAGGGAAAGGTCACAACAGATTACAATGAAACAGTATTAACAAATGTGGATATCATGTACCTATGACTTTTACTTGTTGAACAAAAATCGGTGTAAATGTAAAGTGTGTCCTTCCCACTTGTCTTTATTATGCTCCTCAGCACTGCTTACATGTCGACCTGATGAGTTCCAGTGTGGTGATGGCTCGTGTATCCATGGCGCCAAACAGTGCAATAAAATCCATGACTGCCCAGACTACAGTGACGAAGCCGGTTGTGTAAATGGTAAGAAATATTTCCAAAAAATAATGAAAAAAAAGCACAGTAAGCATTGAGGCATATTATTCAATAGATGTAGACATATGTGGAGTGTAGATTGCAAAATGCATGAATAAATACAATTTATGCATATTAGTTGGCAAATTCCTTCACAGATTATTCAATATTCATATTGTAGTGAACTAGTTAAAGGTTCATTTCACAAATTTAAAAATTAATTACTTCAGTTTGCATATCATAATGCAAAATTTGCCATTAACATATTTTCCAGGTTGTAAATAACCATTTTATTTTTATTGAATCAATTTTTTTCATAGTGTGGCCAAAGGTGCGAGTGAAATACCCTGGGATGATTTATGTGTGAAATTATTCACATTTTATGTCATTTCACACTATTTTATGTCTTGATAGTTTCCATATTGATAATAACTGAAAAAAAAATCGACTTATGCTGACTCCAATGTCAGCAACGGAGAAGAATAAGAACCACATCTTCTACCTATGGAGTTCGCAGAGTTCTTTAAAATGACACAAAGAATCAAGATTTCATTGGATTTTGCGATTTGGAGTGACAGTGATGGTTTGGTCAAGTTGTTATCATGTTCTATCTGCTGTAACTATCTGAATCACTCTTAATATGTTAATATGTTAAGTAAAAATACATTCTCAGATTGTTCTTTATGCGTCAAATGCTTCAAAAGCGGTGCAAATGTAAGATCAATTGCTTTTTGTTCATGGTGTTTACTAAAGACTTCCAGTCAAACGATGAATATGACATTTAATTTTTCCATTGGCATTTACATCTATACGTCAAGTCAAGTCCAGTCAAATGGCGAACTTTATTGTCAAATATGCTCTGTATATAACATACAATACAAATGAAATGTATTTCCTCCCAGTTGTATTCAACAATTTAGGACAGAGAACCATTTGCAAAAAGCCACTTATTTTTCAAGCGAGGAAAAGTATCGGAATGGACATTATGAAATTAACTTATAGTAAATAACAATTGGGAGGTAGACTTTTTGAATGTCAGCTTCACACTGCAGAGGTCGTGCGCTGGAATCCAGCACCAGCCGACCTCACCTCCGTTTTTTGCAGTATTTATGGTCTTCTTGTACCTGCGTAATGTAATTTTGAGTGTGAATAGTTGTTCCTCTCTGTGGGCCCGCATATGGCCTCGGTAAATGTCAAGTGGGCCGGACCATTAAAACTATACCGTACATGCTATAAATAACCAAAATATCACATATTTCATTAGTTTTGGTGTAAAGAAGCACAAGAACATTAGGAAAACGATGACATTTAATGAGCATTCCTGTTACACAACATTTCGTTTCATGAACAAATGTGCAATTTAATTTTATCATTCACACATATGCATTGCAACCGATCCCAATGATTCTACAACAGCACACAACTTTAACAATAAATTGGTATCTAACAATATAATAATGGACTTTAAGATTAAACAATATTTATAAAGAAGGGAATTTTTAAACCATTGTTTTTGTTCCTGATATTTGCCATCTTTTGGCCCATGCAAGTGCATCAATACCAGGTGTCATGTCTTGACTAGCTGACACTTTCACAATGTCATTTAAGTGCTTTTTCGTGAGCTTTGAACACATTTTTGTTTTATTGATATTCATTACTGAGAAGATTTGTTCACAAAGGTAGGTTGTTCCAAACATGCACAAAACTTTAGCAGCCAGGGCTGTTAATTTGGGGTACCCAGGTAATAGATGCTGCTAAAATTTGTCCAGACCCACGGAGGCAAATGTGCCCTTCAAATCTGCATCACATTGCAAATCAATTATTTCTGGCTGGATTTCGACCAGTAGATCCGAAGCTTTAACTGTGAAATGTGAGCGAAAAACTGAAAATTCTGTCTGAAGTTCACCAAATACCTGAAAACGTTCTCAAACTCCCACAGTAATGTCCGTTTGGATAATTACATTTTGGCTAATGAGGGTGCTGAAACCACGGTTGAAAAAAAAGAACCCGGTTGAAAAAAACACTGCTGTTTTCTTCTGTTGATCAAAACACCACGTTGAATTGCACCTCATTAAAAATCTGAATTCCATGTCTTTTCTGCATTTTTTTTTTCACTTGAAATCCTGCGGGCCAGATTAAACCTCCTTGGAGGCCGGTTCCGGCACCCGTGCCGTATATTTGACACCACTGGAATAGATGAATGAATAATATTTAATATTTGGTGGCATGACCCTGACTTCTAATAACTGCTGGCCTGCAACATATTGACACCATCGGGCTTTGCTTTAATCATTTAAAAGGCGTTTCCAGGCCTTTTATTACAGACTCTTTTATATCTTGTATCTCACTATTTAAAAAAAATGGCATTGCTCTAAATCCTAATCATTCTGTTACATATATTAGCATATTAATCTTGCTGCTTTTTTGTACATTTGTATGATACATGAAAGTTGCTTGATTGAATGTAATTTCATGCTTGTGTTCACAGTTACAAAGTGTGATGGTGCACGACACTTCCACTGTAAAAATGGAGAATGTATTGAGAGCAGCAAGGTGTGTGACAATGTAAAAGATTGCAAAGACTGGTCTGATGAACCCGTGAAAGAGTGTGGTGAGATCATCCATCCCTTAATCTCACACACACACACATACACACACACACGCACACACATACACACGTGCACACGCACACACACACTACCGCACACACACACCCACACGCACGCACACGCAAAATACTCATTTCAGAAGTTTCTTTTTTGAATATGTGTAATATATATATATATATATATATATATATATATATATATATATATATATATATATATATATATATATATATATATATATATATATATATATATATATATATATGTTTTGAATACAAATTAAAAACTGCACTTTGTAAATACACACAAATTGCATTTTCTCTGAAGCGTTTCTATTTATAATTGTACTTTATTCATTATTGTATGTATGCTATGCCGCTGACCATTTTGTGTTTGGGAGCCTTTTACGAGCGAGTTGCTTGTTCTGTAGCCACAAAGGGACATAAGTCTTCTTGTGCCGGGTCCCAAGCGCGGATAAATACAGAGGGTTGTGTCAGGAAGGGCACCCGACGTAAAAGCTTGGCCAAAACAAACATGCGGATCAAACCTCTAAAGATGGAGGACATTGATTTGCTGTGGTGACCCCTTGAAGGGAAAATCCGAAAGGAAAAAAAGGGGAGATGCTTGTCTGTGAATGTAGTGTCCTTGAGAGCATTGAAAGGCGCTTGAAATAAAATGTATTATTATTATTATTATTATTATTATTCTACCAAAAACCCTCAGCGCATTATGTATGCTCAAGCCAGTCCTGCCTGCTCCTGCTTAACATACTCATTTCCAGGCATCATCACTTCTAGTGCAGTTCTTTTAATGTGGGAGGTCACTCGTCCCGATAAGCAGAGCTTAATTTGATCAAGGCAGACGAAATCAGGACATTTCTCAACTGCCTTGTTATGATCAAAGGCTCCGGCGCCTTTGCCCTCTAGTGCTAGTTTAGACAGGAAAATGTGATCAGACTACATTTGCCATTAGGAACCACACAGATTATCCACACTTGGTAATTACCCTTTAGCAAGCTTCAATCATGGATTTCACTTACCTCTCAGTGCAAAGCAAACAAGGGTGAGGTTGGTGAAATTTACTCAGAAGCTTCTTTTTTTCCAAGTGATTGCATGCACAAAAGTATCGATGTTTTGAATACAAATTACAAGCTGCACTTTGTAAATACACATATAGAACATCATTTAGTCCATATATCTCATATTTGTAGCCAATTAAATATTGTATTCTGTTTTTATTTACATATTTCTTTTTCTGAGATACATTTTCTGAGATACATTTTCTAAGATAACGACTGTTTATTGACATCCCAAATAGGAGGTGCTAAATTGCATGATTATCCCTGAATTTAAAGGTTTTGCTCCTGAAACATTTGTGATCCCCCCACCAAAAAAAAAAAATAACATTAAGTATTTTGTCTATGTAGTGTATTCAATTAACTAGAGTTTGAGCATGATTTAGAAGCCGTTTCAGTCTGTTTTTATTTATGCTCAACGCAATGTCTCAACTTCATTGGAATTGTACATTCTCAAACGAGGATCTGGCGCTCCTGGTTTGTGAATTTGAAGGTTGTCGACACCTGCAGTGCCAAACACTGTAAAACAGACAACACATTTGTTTCCTGTACACAAGCATGATCATTAACAAGGGCATGACAAACAAGCATGAATAAAAATAAGTAAGGCTTTAACAGTCCCACAATGGGGAAATTGGCAATCTACATCAGCAAAATAGAAAGGGGTGGAGTGAGGGGGATCAAAGTATTGCATGCACAAAATGTTTCAGAGGAGACTATACAACTGCACACAAAAAATCAGAAAAGATCTGTTCACAATGCAAATGTATAAACTATACAATCTCGCTAAAAGTGTATATTCAAATGCATATATTCTGCGTAAGATGGCTATTTACAATGTATGGGTGGGGCGATTCCAGGTACAGTGATACCTCAGCTTACGAACTTCATTGGTTCCCAGAAAGTGTGTGTAGTCTTCCAAACGATAATTTCCCATAGGAAACCATGTAAAATGAGAATAATCCGTTTCTAGGTCCCCATAAAACATAATTTTCTACTAAATAAGCCTTAAAGCTACACAAAATATACCTTATTTTATGTATAATAAATGTGCTATTGTATTGAAATTAAAGAAATAAACTGTACTGTATAATTAAGTCGTTTTGTTTTGTGATGGTCGTCGATATAGTTGCTTCTTGATGATAGCCGAGTGAAGTTGTCGTGCTTTCTTGGCGACGATACCATCACACGCTGTCCCCTGCTCGCTGCTTTTCATTAATCCATATCAACAAACGTTATTAAACCTCTTCTATTGCCTGAGACCGTTGCATAGACAACACAGAAATACCTTGAGCCACACCTAGCAATGGTCGACTTAGCATATTGGTTCTGGGACGCTAAGTCACACAAACGCACACCTCGTTCGTGTTTCTCGATGATCTCCTTCTTCTGCGCGACCGTAATTTTGTTTTGTGTCCTCTTCAGCTGAACACTAGCCTGTGGTGTGGTCTTTTTCGGCCCCAAAAAAGCAAAAGTACTGTCTGTACTGAGTGCACTGAAAGAAAGTGGGTGTGGAAAACTAGTCCGCCAGCCACGGTGGCGCTGTTCGACCGTGTGGTAGGGTGTTCTTCCGCTGACAACTAGTCCGCCAGCCATCATGGAGCTCCGTGTGTTTCCCGAAAACTAGTTCGTATGCCAAGATTATAGTCTCACGAATTTAATGTTCGTAAGGCGAAAAGTTCGTTAGCTAAAGCGTCCGTAAGCCGAGGTGTCACTGTATATACAGTAAAGTCTCGTTATATCGATATTCAAGGGAGTCCGAAAAAATATCGATATAACCGGGACTATCGATATATCCGACCCTGTTTGCATGTAATTTTCTCCGTGCGTGCATAGAAATAGCATCGATATAACCGGGACTATCGATATATCCGATATCGATATAACGAGACTTTACTGTACATGTCTTTATTGTGAAGCCTGACAGCAGTCGGCAAGAACGAGCGGCGGCATCTCTCCTTCTTGCAGCTCGAGTGAAACAGTCTCTTGCTGAAAGAGTTACCCAGTGCTGTAAGGGTGGGATGAAGAGGGTGGTAGGGGGTGTCCATCATAGTTTTTAATTTAGCTAGCATCCGAGATGAAAACGACACTGCTCCTCCTCAATCTGAGGCTTGACGTATCGGTAAACCCTCCTCTCCACAAGGACTGTGATCCCTCTGTAGTCGGAACAACCCCCCATTTTAAAAAGAGGGACCACTACCCCGTTCTGCCAATCCAAAGGCACACTCCCCAATGTCAACGCGATGCTGCAGAGGCGTGTCAACCAGGACAGCCCCACAACAGCCTGAGCCTTGAAGAACTCCAGGCAGATCTGATCCACTTATGGTACCCTACCCCCGAGGAGCTTTTTTTAACCACATTGGTGACTTCAACCACATATTTATATTTCATCGGTGCATTCTCTACTTGCCAAATGTGTAGATGTGCAGTACCTGTAGGCTTAAATATTTAATGTAAACCAGTAATGAAGCACCAGCTTTAGGTTTTCGAAGTGATCTCTCCACACTCTCTGAGGGCAACTGAAAGATAAGGGGATAAATGTAGACTTTAAAACAGGTACAGTAGAGAAAGAGTATGCAGAGGAGAAAAGTGGGGTTGAATTCAATGAGAGGAATGAAGAGGTGCGTGTGGAGAGAGCCGAATGTACAAATCTGTGGGCGAGTGCCTAATGTTTCTTTCCAACTTTCATTTTGAGGGAGGTATTGGTTTAAGGGGTATCGAACATAAACACTACCTACTACTGCCGCCACTCACCCACAGAAAAGCTTATCCTGTGACTGTAAATCAACCTTAAGAGTTTTGAAAGGCGCTTATAAATGAAATGAATAATTATTATTTGTGTATCTATTAGCTAGTGACCTAGCTTTCTATTTCAGTTACTTCCGGGTTGAGTGAACGCTGGCGCGTGTGGCTCCCGCTACTCACCCACAGAAAAGCTTATCCTGTGACTGTAAAGCGACCTTGAGAGTTTTGAAAGGCGCTTATAAATGAAATGTATTATTATTATTCGTGTATCCATTAGCTAGCGAGCTAGCTTTCTATCTATTTCAGTTACGTCCGGGTTGAGTCAACGTTGGCGCGTGTGGCTGCAGCTACTCACCCACAGAAAAGCTTGACAGTTTTGAAAGGCGCTTATCAATGAAATGTATTATTATTAATATTACAATAATCACCAAATAAACAGATGTCTTATATCACTCCTCAATTATTTTGAATCCAATATTTATGCCCTCCAAAACAGCACAAGCACACACACGCACACATACACACACACACACACACACACACGCACACACACACACACACACAAGCACGCATGCATGCACACGCACGCACTCACGCACGCGCACGCACCCACTCCCACACACACACACGCACACACACACACACACACAATAATGTGAGTTGACTGGCTGCTAATATTCATCACTCTTTTTGTCTTAATTATTTGGCTTCCTTGCCTATTGTCTGTCCAGGCCTCAATGAGTGTTCAGACAACAATGGCGGATGCTCTCACATCTGCAGCGACCAGAAGATTGGGTTTTTGTGCGACTGCCCCTCTGGGTACAAACTGATGGACAAAAAGACTTGTGAAGGTAAAGACAAAAACAATTCATTGCCAAATAGCTTCAGTTGTGTGAAGCTTTTTTCCTGCACTCTTTCAAGTTCATGTTGTTTGCTTACTTTGGGAAAAAAAATAAATTGATGAAATTTTATTTCCTGTTTTTCATTTCGCGAAACCATTGGATGAAATAAATCATCTGAATTCAATTACTGTATTAGTGTGCGTGCCTGTGTCTGTGTGTGTGTGTGTGTGTTTGTGTGCGCGCATGCGTGTGTCCATGTACATGTTTGTGTGTGTGTGTGCGTGCGTGTGCGTGCGTGTGTGCGTGTGCGTGTGTGTGTGTGTGTGCACTTTCACTCCAATGCGTCTCAGTCCGGAAAGATGTGTTTTAATCCATCACCAATAATGTGTTTTTCACTCTGTACCTTTCCTTTCACTTTGTACCTTTTTTCTCTCTTCAGATATCGACGAATGTCAGAACCCAGACGCCTGCAGTCAGCTCTGCATAAACTACAAAGGGGATTATAAGTGTGAATGCTATGAAGGTTTCGAGATGGATCCTGCCTCCAAGAGCTGCAAAGCTGTGGGTCAGTCATTTGTCAAACGTATTGAATTGAAGTTCAGAAACAAAATACACTCATGAATTGGCACAAATGCAAACACAACTACATTGAAATCTGGCCTTTTACAGATGGCATTTACCCTTTTTGCCCGGCAATCCTGACCACTGCACTGTTATATTCTCTGCTTTTATCTCTCTGCGGGATCCCGTGAAAAGAGAGGCCTGCTTTTTATTCAAGGCCTCCTCGGCAGTCTGTGCAAAGATAAATATTTGGGTTTTTGCTTTTTTTGCTGTCCTGACAAATCAGGCTTTCAGCCAGCTGCCATACTTTCCCTGGAGTATGAAGCAAAAGAGGTTGTTGGAGGCAAAGGTGCGTTTGTTTGTGAAAGGCTTGATGGGTTAAAAGTGATCGTTCGTTCTTGGTTCATCGCTCTTCAGGGTGTTAGAAGTGGGATGGTGAAATCAGCAGGAAGCCAGGTGTTGAAAATTATTGTAATCTTGTAGACAGTGGGGACATTGTGAGGTCGGTTGGATTGGATTGGATTGTATTGGATTTGCCTTTATTAGTCTCGCAGTGGAGAAATTTACATTTCACAGCAGCAAAGTTATGAAAGAAATGAAAATAGAAAAGCAAAACACAGGAGCTGCTGGAAAGGCAGCCACTCTCGCGGCGCCGTCTTGAAGTCAAAAGAACAAAAAAAAACAAGTAACAAATAACATGACAACACAAAGACACAGAGAGACATTCATTCTTAAGCACTTTCTGTACCCTCTTTGTTACATAAAGCAGTTCCAGATGAAAGAGGAGGAGGAGAGGATCAAAGTGTCTCTTCACCAGCGGATCAGGGACATCATGGTGGAATGTGCACGTCGACTACAAGCTAAATGTTGAAAGCAAACACGCAGCTGTAGCATCCATTGACGAAAAGAGATTGTCTCACATCTCCTGTCCCCCATAAATCAGCTTCAATTCCATCCCGCGACAATTCCATATACGCATCGGCGCTCTGCGCTGACGCTCCTTTCTTCTTATCGCGGGCTCCTCAAGCCATGCATCCATCCAGCCGCAGACTGTCCAACAGCACCGACCTTCCACTGAACAAAGCAGGGCTGTGAAGATGCTGCCCATTACAGGCGCAAAAAAGCACAATGGCCCCTTTGGTGTCCAGCGATGGCAGTCGAATGGCTCTGACATTCCTCCCATTCAAAAACAGTACTGGCATATTCATGCTACCGAAAAGGCGCAACCGCTCAGCACAGTCTCCTCCTTGATGAATGTCGTGGTCAAAAATACTGAAAAACAATCTGTATCCGTTCCACACGACGCACAACAACACAAAGTGACAAAAGAAAATACAAAAACAAAACAAAAACAACAAAAAAAGCAAGGCTCATCAGAGCACTTGCTGACGGCTGCCTACTCGGGCGCCATTTTGGACTCCTTGAGGGGAGACAGATAGAAAAGACAACGATAGACACGCTGGGAGCGCATTTATATAAGACGGACAGGATGTGACGCAATAGGATGTGACTTAATAGGATGTGACATCATGTAAAGGCAGGCAGGATATGACGTATCCGGAAGTTCGAGAAAAACAAAACGATGCAAAAAGATGTTTAAATACGGTCGTATAGCGAATTACCCCAACAGGCCACAGGCTGGGTTTGTCACCTATGCTGGCCGGGTAAACACTCCTTCAGAATCAGAATCAAAATACCTTTATTCGTCCCATAATGGGGAAATTTGCAGTCCACAGCAGCAATTGAAAAGGGATGGGGTAGGGGTGGGGGTGAAAGGATAGAAAACAAGATATTCTAAGCATAACAAAATAAAGTGTCAACTGTATACTCTGAATCATGAAGTATACATTGTTGACTGCTGGCTGGGGCTAAGCTTGACTGTTTTTTTTTCCCAATTGCACATTAGCAACATGAAATTTGAAAATTTCAAATTAATATTTTAACACAGCATATGAACCGATGTTCATTCAGGCATACTCCAGAGATGTCTACTGTAGTTGGGTTCTAAATGCATGTCCTGCTCCCAGGTAGTTTGATGTGTTTTTGATTGATTTACATGATTTACAATATATTAATGGAGACCAGAGACTTAACGAGGGTACAGGTCCGCTGATTGACCTCTTCTTTGTCAATAAAGCAGCCTCCCTTGCCCTGATAAAATTTTTCTCTGAAAACATTCTGGCGTCCGCATTCTGGCAGTGTGTACGACAACCCCTTAGTGTTCTTATTGGATTGGATTCTTTAATTGTATTATTTAAATGGCAAATTCAACTTCAAATAACTCGTGTCAGCATTGATTAAGAATGCCACAGGTTCAAGGCTAAGTCATTACTGAATGAAGTGGGGTGGTAATGAAAAAGATGATGACTTAAAACAAATAGCTCACTCTTGATTTTAGTGATTTTTTTTTTTTCAGACAGTGAGGCACAGAAACGAAGACTGGCATTTGATATTGGGGCATATGATCTCTCAGACAATCAGGGGCAAAGAAAAACATCTGTGGCATAGAACAATAGAATTCGTAAACACTTTTATTACATTAGTTTTGTTGTTAATCAAACTTTATGGTCAACAGCAGCTTGAAGTGAACCCTACATAGATTGGACAAATGAAATACAAACAAAGAATCAAGAAGTAACTCTGTTTATGCATTTTGTTCATTGTGAAATTAAGTAAAATGTCAGTTACAATGCCCCTTTTACCATAAAAAGGAAAAATGAAAAACACATTCCCACACTGAATGTGGACTTTCTGAGTTACATTATGATAGTTGAAACAAAATAATTTGTATTCAGTTTTGATAATCGATTGCAAATGTGATGCAAATATATACTTTCTTGTGTGATAAGATGTATTCTGATGCACACATGACTGGAAATTTCCCTTTTCTTCTCTTCAAACAACCAGCTTTCAGTTACAACATAATCGCCAGCATCTTGCTTGAGCTAATGAGGCGGTTACATTCGTTCTTAAAAGTAAAACTACTTTTTCAATTATGTGAAGTGCGTTACATGGTGATTAAAGGCAAGCACCCCAGCCTCCACAGAGGAGGTTTTGTACTGTTGAGCTGTTGTACAGGCAAACCTAATCAAAATTAATGTCTTTGTGATTAAGGAAAAAAGAAATTCCCCTATGAATTTGTATTTTTAGCTTCCCTAAAAAAGAATTAAAGCTAGCAATTCTATGTCACACTGTACAAAACAATGATTTGCTCCATGGCAGTTCCCTTGTATGCTATTTGAGAAGCCAAGTCAGATCAGCTTTAGCCCTAATAGTGTACTGACTTTCTTCACAAACGGACTTCATCTCGGTTAATTGGACAGTGCAGTGTGTGTGTGTGTGTGTGTGTGTGTGTGTGTGCGTGTGCGTGTGCGTGTGCGTGTGTGCGTGTGTGCGTGTGTGTGTGTGTGTGTGTGTGTGTGTGTGTGTGTGTGTGTGTGTGTGTGTGTGTGTGTGACAGCAACAACATTTCGTTTTTGACACAACCACAATATGCTGTCAAGATTTTATACCAGAGGTCCAAACACTTAGCGAGACCAGTTACTACTTTTTCGTTACAGTTTCTCTCCCATGTGCCGTATTTTCACTCTCTTCAACAGAAGAGCTCCAGGCAAAACAACAATGCCAGGAGCAATCTTCTGTGGCACAGTGGTGACAGTTTGAGTGCATACATTTCCAAATCATTTTCCAAAAACTGGTCATAAATTTCCCAAAATCCTCAGGATTTAACATTTAACTTTTCATTCCTCTCTCTTGGTCTGATCGAACGGCACTTTCAAATTCAAGTTACTGAAACGTTTGTACAATTTGGGTTCTGCATTTGGCTGGCCCGTCAAGTCAAGTCAGATTTTCTAGTTAAATATGCTCCATGTGCAATATACAACATACAGATGTATTTCCTGTCAACCACAGTACAACCGCTGAAGGGAGAGGAGTCGCTGTGGGTACCTGAAAAACAGTCAACATAAAATAATGCACACGACACGGACAGTCATTCAACATTAACCTATTTTTTGCATCTTCTTTGTTGTTTAACTCATTCCCTGCCCTTCACAAATTTACTCGGGAATTGTTTGGGTGCCGATAATTTGTTTGGGTGCCGATATAGCGCTGGCCATGGTCCCTGGCCATATTTTTTTTGTCTTCCACAAGTGGGCTGCATTTCCCATTTTTCCATGGTAGCGCTTTGTTCCAGCTTCAGCTGTTGTTAAAGCGCTATATAAACCAATATGTATGCATTGCGTTGTATTTTGGACAGCCGCCCTCATTTCAAGATCATGTAATTCCAGACCCAGAAGAAAGTCCAAGGTTTCTTATGTTGCATTGAAGGTTGATGTAGTCTAAAAATTCAATATTCTGTGGTTCCTGGGATTCGAGTGACAATGACAAAAACCCTAGCACTGCATTGGACACATATTTGCACATCTGGCAGTGAATGAGTTAAAGCAGTTTGAGATGAAAGAGGAGAGGCTCAAAGTGTCTATTGACCAGTGGATCAAAGACTTCATGCTGAAAATGTGCACACGTCTGCTACAATTTAATCTGAAAGCAAACAAAATCTTTAGCGTCAATTGATGAAAAATAGATTGGCTCGTACCTCTTGTTGTAAATTCGCTTCAATTCCAAGCAGCAACACACACTGCACTCTGCACTCTGCCCTCTGCGCTGACTTATTTTTCTGGCTCAAGAAAAAAGAAAGAAAAAAAAGACATCTTTAAAAGTAGTAACAAGTAAAGTCAATTGTCAATTGTTTAAAGTCAGAAATAAGAAATAGCTATTAATTATTAGCTACTAACAGGTCTGTGTAAGCTCTCAGTCGTACAAGAGAGGCAATTTTTTTTTTTAATTCAGTCAATTTTTACTGTTGCCCCCGTTTCAAAACTTGATTTTAAAATAGCTGTTAGTAGCCATCGATGAGAAGATTTCTTCAGCCGTCATCTGTACAAATTTGAAGGTTTCGGACGTTTCGCCTCCTATCCAAGAGGCTTCGTCAGCAAACTAAAGTCTGACTGGTCGTATCGGCCCTATTTATATATCCCTAATGTCCAGCCATGGCAGCGCCGGACACAACTATGATAGGTCCCTACTCTCACTGGGCCATTTCCCCCACTCCCACCGGTATCACCTCATCAGCATTACGAATGTTGCCTAACCTGTTTAGCCTAAGCAGGCTATTGTATGAATGATCCAAATTGAACCTCACCCCACCAGACCGGTTTAATGAAGGATTTTGTTGTTTTATAAGAATCGCTTCTTTTACCCCCCTTTCAAACCATCTATGTTCTTTCGCTAAGATTTTAACCTCATTGTCGTCAAATGAGTGGTTGCTAGCTTTTAGGTGCAAATGTACTGCCGATTGAGGCCCACTTGTATTATCCCTGCAATGTTGATAAAGTCTTTTTTTGAGAATTTGTTGAGTCTCCCCCAATGTACTGCTCTTTACAATTTTCATTCTTACAATGTATGGAATAAACTGGACATTAGGGATCTATAAATAGGGCCGATACGACCAGTCAGACTTTAGTTCTCTGACGAAGCCTCTTGGATAGGAGGCGAAACGTCCGAAACCTTCAAATTTGTACAGATGACGGCTGAAGAAACCTTTTCATCGATAGATACTAACAGCTATTTTAAAACCAAGTTTTGAAACGGGGGCAACAGTAAAAATTGACTGAATTAAAAAAAATAGCCTCTCTTGAGATTAAATTATTTTATTTTTATTTTGGTGCCTCAAAAAAATCTTCCATTTTATTTTTGACCAAATGGATGTATTTTAAGTAACCTCTTAAAGGACAACCGACGTCTCCGGACAAGTTGTGTCCATAATTTGTAAAATCGCTTCAAATGACTTCTACTGAGCGCATTTTACACAGATTCCACCGCATATAGCTATATTTTACGTTTTAAGACTCGTGCTGAATATTCCGGAAGTCTTGTTCTTGAGTTGGTGATGAGTCCTCACCCTACGTCACTGAAGGAACGCCCCTCACCGAGAAAGAACATACCTTGCATCACCTCAATGCATTTTGCGGTACTTTGTTTGGTCTGACACCTTCGTGTTGATCCGTGTTGATGGCGAAATTAGAAGGAAAACACATAAATAACGCGATGGTGAATCGTTGTATGTTGCGCTAAGACATGTCCAGTGTATAGCTTTGTCCCCCTCTTTTGCCTCTTTTTGGGTACTGTGAGTACTAAAGAGTTTGTCACTACATTTCTCTCCAGATGCATCAAAATGACAGGAATAAATTCTTTAATCGATTGCAAACATGTATGCTTTCTTCTTCAGAACTATTTGAATCATATTCATAACTGGATGAATAACAAGAAAGCATCTTTTCCGAATCTGAAGCCATTGTTTTAATTCTCCAGCAAGGCAAGACGTCACCACGAACAAGGGGGGCGGGACCTTCTGAAACTGGCCACTTCCGGGTTCAATTTGAAGTAGTTTTTGGACACTTTAAGTCATTTTATTGGTGTTTTGCATTTGACTAAAAATATCATAGGGTATCATTTTGGGTATTTTAGATGCTATAATACGTTTTTCTGATGTCAGTTAGGAAACAAAAAAGTGATGTCGGTTGTCCTTTAAAACCCAAATCTAATCACAAGTCACACAGCAATTGGGAGTATAGATGTTTATTAGTATTCGGGGTTGAGTTAACGCTGGCGCGTGTGGCTGCCGCTGCTCACCCACAGAAAAACGTATAATGTGACTGTAAAGTGACATCGAGAGTTTTGAAAGGGGCTTATAAATGCAATGTATTATGATTAGTAGTATACATAGTCTTCAAATTTGCTCTACTGTATGCTGCTATTACAGTGGGTCTCTCCGATAATCCTCCGCCATTCTGTCATTAATTACAAATGTAATCAATGACTGTTCATGCTGTTTGTTTTTCCTCAGGAAAGAGTCCCTATTTGATGTTCACTAACCGACATGAGATCCGTCGAATTGACCTCCTGAAAAATGAATATACAGAAGTCGTTCCAACGCTGAAGAATGCTGTGGCGCTGGATGTTGATGTGGCCACCAATAAAATATTCTGGAGTGATTTATATCATCGCAAAATATACAGGTACACACACACACACACACACACACACACGCACGCACGCACGCACGCACGCACGCACACACACACACACACACACACACACACACACACACACACACACACACACACACACACACACACACACACACACACACACACACACACACACCTTCTGTAAAACATTGCACTGCAGTGATCCTCATCTACAATATCGCACGTCAGGATCCCTCCTTAGCTACATGAAATCCAATGCAGCATGTGCGCACAGTTGTCAGTGATACTGGTGTTTACTCTTCAGGACAGATTGGAGTTTAGGCTGAATGAACAAACTCCAATTCCAATGAAGATGACAAATTATGTGAAAGCTAAATAGAAATGGAATTCAATGGTTTGTAAATCATATTTACCATGTTTTGCATATCAGAAAAGCAGTGTATAAGGTATCCCTCCAATTAATAGCCTATTTTATATTAATAGCCAAAATGGAACTGTATAGTGCCACTTAGCAGTTTTTTTTGACGACGATACTAGTGCAGTGTGTTCTACCGGAAACAAATTCCTTGTGTGTTCTACATACTTGGCAATAAAGATGATTCTGATTCTGATTCTGATTATGATTTTAAAGGTGTTTTCATAGAGGGGTGTCAGAGATGTTCGGACACTGAACAAAAGCTTAAACATAGGAAGATTGTCTTTTACTGCGAGCAGGGGACGCAACCATTCATGACACCCAACCCCTGCAGCCCTCCGCCAAAATATTTATTGAGAGTATATGCACATTTAAGTGATACATTAGTAAAACGTAGTGTTCTTGATTTGAATACCACAGGCCCGGACATCCCAAGATCCAACATCCACAAACCAACAGAACATAGACATTTTAATGGGTTGTCTTTCCATGAACAGATAGGTTTGTTACTTGGCTAATAGTGCCACTTAGCAGTTTTTTTTGACGACGATACTAGTGCAGCGTGTTCTACCGGAAACAAATTCCTTGTGTGTCCTACATACTTAATATCAATAAAGATGATTCTGATTCTGATTCTGATATGCCCTTCATGTGAAGGAGTTTGCCAAGTCCTTAATTCTGCCCAAGGCCAGATCTCCTACCTGAGGATGACAGTTTAACAGGCTGTATCTGTTCACTTCAGATTGACCCCATATTTTCTGTGCTTCCATTGTGGATCTTGTGTTTGGCCAACTAAGCATGCGACAGCATGAAACTTTTAAATATGATAACTTCAATTCTTTCTATTCTCTATCATTCGGGTAACCCGCATTATAAGTTACATAGAAGAGAAGCTACACTAGTGGCTGTGGTTGCATTGTTCATCTACTAGTTGGTGCTATGCTAAAGGAAATACAGTACAGTACTATACTGCTCTATTTACAGAATATACTGCATTCACAACCGTTGCAGCTGAAACAAAGCGTGTTACAGCGTATTTAAAATATTTATTTATTAGCTAGCTAGCTAGCTGTGTATCTGTGTTACTTCCGAGTTGAGTGAACACTGGCGCGTGTGGCTGCTGCTGCTCACCCACAGGAAAACTTTACTGTAAAGTGACCTTGAGAGTTTTGAAAGGCGCTTCAAAATGAAATGTATTATTATTATTATTATTATTATTATTATTAAAAAAATACAATGTACTGTGTCCAAGAAATCAGACGATTGATCCATATTTAAGACACACTGTCGGCTTTTTCGAAAATTGAATGTGCTTCTCTGCACCCTATAATGCAGAATACAGTGATACCTTGGCTTACGAATGCTTTAGCTCACAAACTTTTCGCCTTACGAACATTAAATTCGCGAGAATATAATCTTGGGATACGACGAACCAAACCACACAGCGCCGCGGTGGCTGGCTGACTAGTTTTCCACACCCCCTCTGAGTGTAGACGTGTTTTCTATTTAGTGGAGTACATTTGCTATTATGGGACCGAAAAAGACCCCACCACAGGCTAGTGTTAAGCCGAAGAGGACACAAAAGAAAATTATGGTCGAGCAGACGAAGGAATTTATTGAAAAACTCGAACGATGTGTGTGTTTGTGTTACTTAGCGTCCCAGCAACAGTATGCTAAATCAACCATTGCTATGTATGGCTAAGGGTGTTTCTGTGTTGTCTAAGCATTGGTCTCAGGTAATAGAAGAGCTTGAAAAACTTCTGTTGATTTGGATTAATGAAAAGCAGCTACCAGGGGACTGTGTCAGTGAGGGTATCATTGCCGACAAAGCACGGCAACTTCACTCAGATATCATCAAGAGGCAACTACATCAACATCCATCAGAAAGGTAAATGAGACGACTTTGTTATACCGTACAGTTTATTTCTTTAATTACAATACAATAGCACATTTATTATACATAAAATAATGTATATTTTCTGTAGTTTTAAGGCTTATTTAATAGAGAATTATGTTTTATGGGGACATGGGAACGGATTATGCTCATTTTAATGGTTTCTTATGGGAAATACATATTTGGCAGACGAGCTTTCCGCCTTACACACACTTTCCTATTAAGTTCGTAAGCTGAGGTATCACTGTATATAGTATATATTTCAATAAAAATGAATGGATTTTGTGTTCAAAGTAATAAACTTTTTTTTCACGTATTCACTCATTTTGAATGTACTGTAATACAACAGCCATCTTTTTAACAACACACGTGTGTTTGAGACATTCATCGCTCCATCCATTTTCCAGACCGATTTATCTTCATTATGGTCGCAGGGGTGTGGGGGTGCAAGAGCCTATCCCAGCTGTTTTTGGGCAGTAGGCAGGGGACACCCTCAGCCGTTTGCCAGACAATCACCAGTACACAGAGACAAACAACCATTCATGCTCACACTCACAACTCGAGTGTCCCGTTTACCTTCCACATTCCTACTTGGAATGTGAAAGGAAATTGGGAGACCCAGAGAAAACCCACATTGAACCGGCCGGGAAGAACTTCCAAACTCCACACAGGGAAGCCACAGCCGGAATTGAACCAATACCTCTGCACTGTGAGGTTGATGCGTTCACCTTTGGAACATAAGGACACAAATTGAAGGTGGAAGTCTTTTCCATTCTTGCTTAATGAACAAATTCACTTGCTCTACAGATTGTGGTCTCCATTGTCATATTTTGCACTTTGTAATCCGACACCCTTTTCAATGGCAGAGTGCTGGACTGCACATAATATTTGATATTCACACTCTTTTACAACAAAAAAATAGTGTTGAAATGCCCGCAGTGTGACTTTGCATTGTGTTGAAGACGTAAGTAGAGATGTCCCTGAAAAAGGTGTTGCTTGGATGTTTTCATATGTTGCTCCAAAACATATATGGACCTAAGTGTTTGCCTTGAAAACAATGAACAGGGTGATTTTTCCTCTTGAGCCCATTTGACATGGGGTCCATGATTTCCATTGGACATTTTATAAGTCAGACCACAGCACCTCTTTGCATCAGTATGTCTTCGATGAACAGAGGCCCAGCAAAATGAAGGCATTTGTGGGTGTTTTCTATACATGGCTTTCACTTTGCATAGTTTTAGCTTCGCAGATTCGTCATACTCACAAATAATCTATCAGGAGTTCTGTGGAATGTTCCAAACCGATATTTTGTGAGCGTTCATTTGGATTTTTTCTGAAAACAATTTTTACTTGGCTGTAATGTAAACCTATAAAATACACGGTGACTCAAACATGCCCTCTTAATCTTGGGGGCATACAAGGGAGCATTAAAAGTCAATGTTGTCTTTCTGCAATATCTCTAATTTAACTCTTCCTAAGGTGTTCATCATTGCTTTTATTTTTGGCGAAAGTAAGACAGGCATTTGTTGTACATTGGAAAGATCCTCATATAAAACGCGTTAAAAATGAATGAATTGATTCTCAGAATGAGACTAAAGAGCTCCCTATTTTTGATTTTGGGAACCAAAAAAATCAGATAGAACACAATAGCTACAGTTAGGTCAAGAACTCAAATCCAACAAGTGGTCAAGTTTGCATCGGTGCTGCACCAATGTATCTTGTTGCTATATATCTTAAACTAGTCACACGTATAAACCTGCTCACTAAAGAGAAGCACTTTAAACTTGGTATCGCCCCATTTCCATTCACACAATTTCTGCGGCGTGCAATACGACAGTACTAATACGTAAATAAAGTATGCACATGCGTAACGTGGACTTCCTTTTCCCCACCTTATGTACAAGAGAGCATAAAATACCATGTTTAATCAACTCTTCTCAGGTTTAGTCAGTCTATCCCTGTGGCATAGCAAGTCTACCCACAGTCTCCCTCTGTAGCGTTCACATATCTCATTTTATATTGGTGCTCCCTCGCAAACTAGTATTCATTCAAGAATTTCTTTTTAAACCACCTCCTAAACAAGGTTAAATTTGCCCCGGTTTAAGCTGTTTTCAGGGGCTACACCGGTATAACTTAGTACATGTCAAGACTGGTGGCCAGCCCCAGTGCTACACTGCTGTGAAAGTTGGCGTGTGAACCCATTTTCAAGTGTGCAGTGGAAAATTATTGAATATGTATGCTTGTATGCTCCTATTACTGGGCAGAGTAAGTATGTAGCAGCAGCTAGCTTATTGACTATTTCGAGATCATACTCTCTTGGAGAAGTCCAAGATGGCGCCCGAGTAGGCAGCCGTCAGCAAGTGCTCTCATGAGCCTTGCTTTTTTTTGGTTGTTTTTGTCTTGTTTTGTGTTTTCTTTTGTCACTTTGTGTTGTTGTGCATCGTGTGGAACGGATACAGATTGTTTTTCAGCATTTTTGACCACGACATTCATCAAGGAGGAGACTGTGCTGAGCGGTTGCGCCTTTTCGGCAGCATGAATATGCCAGTACTGTTTTTGAATGGGAGGAATGTCGGAGCCATTCGACTGCCATCGCTGGACACCAAAGGGGCCATTGTGCTTTTTTGTGCCTATAATGGGCAGCATCTGCACAGCCCCGTTTTGTTTAGCGGAAAGGTCAGTGCTGTTGGACAGTCTGCGGCTGGATGGATGCATGGCTTGAGGAACCCGCGATAAGAAGAAAGGAGCGTCAGCGCAGAGCGCCGATGCGTATGTGGAACTGTTGCGGCTTGGAATTGAAGCAGATTTATGTGGAACAGGAGATGTGAGACAATCTCTTTTCGTCAATGGATGCTACAGCTGCGTGTTTGCTTTCAACATTTAGCTTGTAGTTGACGTGTACATTCCACCATGATGTCCCTGATCCACTGGTGGAAAGACGCTTTGATCCTCTCCTCTTTCATCTAGAACCGCTTCATGTCATCACAAAGAGGGTACAGCAAGTCCTGAAGAATGAATGTCTCTCTGTGTCTTTGTTTTGTCATATTGTCTCTATGCTGTCATATTATTTATTTAGTTTTTTTTGTTCTTATGACTTCGAGACGGCGCCGCGAGAGTGGCTGCCTTTCCAGCAGCTCATGTATTTTGTTTTTCTACTTCCATTCCTTTCATCACTTTGCTGCTGTGAAATGTAAATTTCTCCACTGTGAGACTAATAAAGGCATATCCAATCCAATACAGTAGTCTTGTTATATCGATATTCTGGGGAGTCGGAAAAAATATTGATATAACCGGACTATCGATATATCCGATCCTGCGGCATGTAAATCTTCTCCTTGCGTTCATAGAAATAGTATCGTAATAAGCAGTACTATCGATATAACCGATATCGATATAACGAGACTTTACTGTAATTGAAATTTCTGGCGTGAGGGAATACAACGAAAGCTGTCATGCATTTGTAATTACTTTTACCAGAGATGTAATGGCATTATGCTGTAGCTCCATTTTTTGGTATGTGGTTGTTGGAATCTAATTCCTGTTTCTATTCTGGTTCGGAGTTCAACTGAGTTTTATGATGAAATACCAGCGGGAACGATAGATGGTGAACAGAAAAGACTACTTTATTCTCGTAAAACAACAGAAGAACATCTCTCGTCGGAGCGGGAAGCCAAGAGCACCAAGCCCGCCCCTTCAAGCTAGTTTTACTCACACAGCACCGATAACATCATCTCGACCAAGCCTCTAAGCAACGGGAAGGGGGGTTGGGAGAATATTACATTGAAGAACATCTCTAGTTACACCCTACATACGCAACGAGTTAACTAATAAGCTACATACATCCATATGGACTAAACTAAACATGAAATAACATAGGATGTACTAAATTAAACATGAAATAACATAGGACGTACTAAGCACAATAACACAGGATGTTTATGGATGTGTGTAAAAACACTCTATCAGTGGTGAAAAGTGGTATGGTCTCGGTAAAGTCGAAGTCAAAGTCAGCTTTATTGTCAAATATGCTAATATGCATGACATACAGCACAGATGAGTAAGCTTAAACTTTTAAACTCCATCTCCAAAGAAAACATCCTTCACTTCAAACAAAAACATGGAATATGTTATATATTTATATATATTTATATATTATCATAATCATATTTATATTTTTCTTAGCCAGAGCAGGGATCAGGTGGGGGAGAACTAGAGAAGTGGAGGTATGCCCTGGAAAGGAGAGGAATGAAAATCAGTCGCAGCAAGATGGGATATGTGTGTGAATGTGAGACCCAAGTACAAGAGTGATGCTACTTGGAGAAGAGATCAAGAAGGTGGAGGATTTTAAGTACTTGGGGTCAACTGTCCAGAGCAATGGAGAGTGTGGAAAAGAGGTGAAGAAGCATGTCCAGGCTGCCTGGAAGGGCTCGAGAAAAATGTCAGGCGTGATGTGTGATAGAAGGATTTCAGCTAGGATGAAAGGAAAGGTGTATAAAACGATGGTGAGACCAGCCTTGATGTTTGGACTGGAGACAGTGCCACTGAAGAAACGACAGACAGCTTAGCTGGAGGTAAGAGAGATGAAGATGTTGAGGTTTGGTTTGTGAGTGACCAGGTTGCATAGGATCAGGAATGAGTATATTAGAAGGACAACTCACGACGCCTCGCGCCTCGCTGTGACTTGTGCTGGCTTTGGAGAGAAATTCAGAGAAGCCAGACTGAGATGGTATGGAGATGTCCAGAGGAGAGAGAGTGACTCTATTGGGAAAAGGATGCTGAGCCTTGAACTGCCAGGCAGGAGACCGAGAGGAACACCAAAGAGGAGGTTTATGGATGTTGTCAAGGAGGACATGAAGGTAGCTCGTGTGAGAGAAGAGGATGCATAAAACCGAGTTAGATGGATGACACTGATTTGCTGTGGCGACCCCTGAAGGAAAAAGCCGAAAGGAAAAGAAGAGTTATATTTTACATTTATCTGTTGATTTCTGCCAGGATATCAGAATTAGGAATTTCTCCGATGTGAGACGAATAAAGGATATCACATCTCATCCCATGTTATTTCATTATAAAACGTTTGATGGATATATATTTGAAGGGCAGCCCGGTAGTCGAGTGGTTAGCACGCCGGCTTCACAGTGCAGAGGTCGCCGGCTCGCGTCCCGCTCCGGCCTCCCTGTGTGGAGCTCCCCGGGCCCACGTGGGCCCTCCCCGGGTCCTCCGGTTTCCTCCCACACTCCAAAGACATGCATGGCAGGCAGTTTGAACACTCGAAATTGTCCTTAGGTGTGAATGTGAGAGTGACTGTTGTTTGTTTCTGTGTGCCCTGCAATTGGCTTGCAACCGATTTAGGGTGTCCCCCACAACCCTAGTGAGGAATAAGCGGTATGGAAAATGGAAAATGGAATGGATATATAGATTTGATTCCTGTTCAAGTAGTTATAATATTGCATTATTGTTCAACATGAGTGTGTGTGCGCGCGTGCGTGTGTGCGTGTGCGTGTGTGTGCGTGTATGTGTGTTCCTGTGTGTAATAATTTTCACAATTATTGGATTGGATTGGATTGGATTGGATACGCCTTTATTAGTCTTACGGTGGAGAAATTTACATTTCACAGCAGCAAAGACAGCAAAGATTGAGGCACTATTATTGCAAGAAAGACCATATGGACTATCAGGCCCTTCCAATTACATTCACCCGGTGTCTCACACATTTACGTGCACACATTACACTCATGATGGTCCCACACACTCAAAATGCCCAATTTTCTAAATGGTGATTTGTGGCAAAGTATGGAGCATCCCCCCCCCAAAAAAAAAATCCAAATCATAAAAAAAATAATGAACTCTATTGGGTAGTAAGATATAAAGTATATTATGAATGATACCTAACTATACATTTTGAAATAACCAACAATATGTGAATTTTTGAGTGTCAGTATTTTTTTTTTTTTTATGTACAGTGGAGCACAGCCATTTTTAGGCGGTAGAAATCGGGCCGACCCGTGAATCACAAAAAAATCCCTGTATAACTGATGCAGATTATCAATGTATTGAGGCAAAATGGGGAGAAAAGTATTTTTAAACCCAGAATTGTTGAATACCAAATTAAGGTCTTCCATGAAAAGTGGGAATTAGCTCCACCCCTACAAAACACTTTGAATCACTTCAAAAATTAACTTCCACTAAATGTCACCATGAATGCATCCTTTTTCCTTTCTCCTATTTGCAAGCACTTGTCAAAGCGATGTAAATTTTGCATTTGCCATTCTTTAAACAAGGACGCCTTATAATGTATTTTTTGATAACCCACAGGCAGAGGAAAATAATGTACTTCGTCTGACGGCTCATGGGAGTAAGAAGGATCAAGAATAGAAAGCATACATGAGACGAATGACATTTCGAAGGCAAGAAACGAGATTAAAAAAATAAATAAAATGAAAAAATGCAGGGTAGTGAGCAACAATAACAGAGACATAATCTGGTTGATTTCTAAGGTGCGGATAGGGTGAGACAAATTCCTTTTTTCTCCAACAACTGTTTTGATGGGTAGACTGAGGCTGAGAGAGAGATGTCACATTTAGTTACCCTTGACATCTTATCTGCAAAAACCTTACATTCCCTTTCATCCGTGACCCACACTGGGTTACGTTCCACTTAAAGACCAACAGGAAAGATCAAACACGTTTTGGTTTTCCGTGTGTGGGGTTTACTACAGTATATGTTCTCTTCCATCCACCAGTGCTTACATCAACAAAGCCAATGACTCTTCGCAGCAACTCACACTCCTTGAGGCGCTCCATTCCCCCGAAGGCCTGGCTGTTGACTGGGTTCACAAGAACCTCTACTGGACTGACTCGGGAAACAAGAGCATCTCCGTGGCCACGAGCGATGGAAGCAAGAGAAAAATGCTCATCATCACAGAGCTGAGTGAGCCACGGGCCATCGCGGTCGACCCGCATCAAGGGTAAGGAGGTGAAAGTAGAAGTAGAGTGACACACAGAGAACAACGGGCAAATCCACAAGTAACGCCACGGAAAAAAATATTTAACGTGGATGAGAAAGCAACCGGAGAGACGGTGATCTAGACACCATCGAACGTCTGACGAAATATTACCAAGCGCTTGGCTTCTCTGTGACTATTGATATCATTGTTTTATAAAAATATTCACACAAATTATTTCTTTGTATTTTTTTTTTGCAGGTCATTTGTTAGATGGTGTGTTCCAGAGTTAATTTGGTGATCAATTTGAATGCCTGTGACACTGTCTGAAACTCATGACAAAAAAGTTAGTGGACACCCGGGCAGACAACTTTGAAAAGTTTCTGGCCCGGCAATAAAGTTGGCTGCCCCATTTTTCACAATTTAAAACACAAAAAGACGTCTAATTGCCCAAAAAAAATTGATGCGAAGTATAAAGGGTTTTTTTTTTTAGAGAAGTACCTACCACAAATGCTCCCTGGCCTAATTTATGGTAAATATCCCTTGCTGAAGATTTTGCTCCAGTTGTTGTTTGTCATCATGGTGCACAATGCAATGTTTGCATTGTGTTGTTTTCTCAAAGCTACGTGGACTCCTCTTTCTAAGCGGCTTTCAAAACTCTCAAGTACACTATTCAGTCAGGGCGTAGTCCGAAGCAGGGTTCTGATTGGCTGCCGGTGCCGAGTATGCAAATTGCCAAACGAACGTTCGTTTGCCAGGGATATATATATATATAATGGCCTAAACTACCAGTAAGACTTTAGTTTGCTGACGAAGTTTCTTGGATAAGAATGAAACGTCCGACACCTTCAAAGAAGTACAGATGACGGCTGAAGAAACCTTTTCATCGATGGCAATGTTGTATTTTAAAACGTTTTCCTGATATAAAGCACACCCTCAATGAATGAAATACATTTTCCAAATAGAATATATAAATATATAAATGTTTTCCAAATATAAGGCACACCACATTATAAGGCACAACGTCTACGAGGGGAAATGGAGTCGGTGGCTGCTGACAGTCGTTGTGAGACCTGTTGTAGCTCAATATTACTTCACATATATGTGTCACGTGTCTAAGGCGCAGCGTCATCTTTTGAAGAAAATCAAAGCTTTTGGGTGTGCCTTATTCACCGGAAAATATGGTATATGAAAAGATGTTCTCCTCTCTGAATGACATATATACATACACAAAAGAACAATTCAGGTGAAGAAAGGTAAAACAATGGTGCTTCATACTTTAGCGGTGTTCTAAAAATAAAAATGATAAATAAATAGAGAAATAAATATGTCAAGATAAATAAATAAATTCAATAAATAAATAAATACAGTGAGACCTCGGCTTACGAACACCGTACCTTACGAACTTTTCGGTTTACGAACGTCAAATTTATGAAAATTAAACCTTGGAATATGCACTCCTTTGTCGATACACACCCACCACGGCTGGCAGAGTGATCTTCGGATCTGGCGGAGTGATCTTCGGATCTTCGGCGGAAGCACACGATCGAACAGAGCTCGGCGCACCTTTCCACACCCCCTCTCTCTGAATTCACATGTCGATCGCCTCCGAGGAGCTTTTTGCAGGTAATTTTACTATTATGGGACGGAAAAAAAAATCACCACAGGCTCGTGTTCAGCTGAAGAAGACCCAAAACAAAATCACAGTCGAAGAGAAGAAGGGGATCATTGAGAAACACGAACGAGGTGTGCGTTTGTTGCGTCACATGTGCGCACCGCTGCTGTCATGTGAATCTCAGCCTGACACATCTGTCACGCTGTGTGTCACTTCCCTGAGAGTAACTTTCTACGACCATTCTACAAATACAGCGCCCGATACCGTCCACCATTGCTACCATTCTTCGCCTGAAAGCTTTACACAAAGATTTCACGTTACAGGATGCTTTCACGTGACTAATGACACCAAAATTGTCACGTGCGAGTTGACAGCTGGCGAGTTGACAGCTGGGGCTGGGCTGCCGCTCCCTACCTCCGCCAGCCGATGTAGACACTTCAATTTCATTTCAACGAGTCGCTGTCACCTCACCAATGACATTATTACGACGCCTCGCGCCTTGCTGTGACTTGTGCTGGCAAGTCCAAGAGTTTGCTTTGGCCGAGGTGATTGTTAGCCGTGATTGCGTAAGTGTGTTGCTTTCCGAGATTGCGAGTGTGCGTTGTGTGTGTGTTGATCCCCTAATCACCGATACTGGGACATTTCAATGAGTCGCGAGTGTGCTATTTTATTTTGCCTAGCTTGACAGGCTGGACGGATCGCCCCGCCCGCCTTCTTTTGTCGCGTTTTATTCCGCGTCCGTGGAATCATCGGACTCGTGCCTTTTGTTGTAATAAAATCTCTGCCAGCACCTACGGGACTCGAAGTGGATGCAAATGACATCGAGGAGCTTGTTGCTGACCATAATGAGGTCCAAAACAGAGGATTTGATTTGCCTTCAAGAGGACAAGCAGAAGCAGCCCATTCAGGAGTTGATGTGCAGGCTTTTATTGAACAGTTCCATCCAGAAAAGACTGTGGCTATAAGAATCATCAACATGATGAATGATAATGTGATGCCTCAGTTTCGTAAGATCTTACAAGTCAGAAAGCAACAGGTGTCAATTAAGAGCCATCAACGTCCATCACAAATGTAAATAAAGTGAATTTATTATACAGTGCAGTGTATTTCTTTCATTACAATACAATAGCATATTTATTACATTGACTAAGGTATATTGTGTGTAGTTTTAAGGCTTATTTAGTTGAACATTATATTTTATGGAGACCTGGGAACGGATTATTCTCATTTTAATGGTTTCCTATGGGATTTTTTTTGGGGGGATGCACACTTTTCGCCTTACACAATGTCTGAGAACCAATTAAGTTCGTAAGCCAAGGTCTCACTGTAAATAAATGGTGGTGCATTTTTACGTTGTGACTTATCGAACTATTGGACATGTGATTGTTTTGGTGTCTCCCTTTGTGCAGCCAACATTGCTACTTTCAGGAAATATAAGTGGTGTGAAAATCTCTTTGATAGAATGTTTATATACAATCTTGTTTATGTACCAAAAAACTGTTTTTGAGACCACAAATAAAATTTGTGTATGTTTGTTTCTTTTGACAGATTCATGTACTGGTCCGACTGGGGAGATCAGGCCAAGATAGAGAAAGCAGGGATGAACGGAGTGGATCGTCAAATTCTGGTGTCTGAGCACATTGAATGGCCCAACGGCATAACTTTAGGTAAATCATAACAGAAAATATTTTTGACAATTGCGATCCGAGTAAAGAAAATCAATCCATCTATGCTGAGTGATCATCGTAAAATAGTTGTGTGCTGTCAGCACCATGAGAGGTTCAGTGGAAGCAGAAGAAGAAAACAATAGCTGCCCTGCAACCTCTGAACCACTATTATTTCTGCAGCTCACTTTGTGTCTGGCTCTCATCTATCAAGCCGACAAAAATGGGCTGTTGAATTAATAAACCATATGCTTCGTTCTGTTGATACCTCCCATTATCGCTTTCAACTCCCTCTGAAGCAAGAGCCCTTTATTTATTTATTTTTTTGCTTTGGCCTGTGGAGAAATAGACTGCGACACTCTGGAATTGCAAGGTCACGCATGGTACACACAAACAAAAACGATCAATAATATTTTTTTAGAGTAGAATAGAAAGAAGTGTTGTTGTTGTGTACTATACAGCTCACGAAAGTTTGTTTTTAGTTGTGTTAAGTTCATACTGTCTCCTTCTTATCTAATTTGTAATGGATTATTTTATTACAGACAGTAGTGTTATCAGTTGTTTAATTACCTGACATCTCTCGGTGTGTCCTTCCGCCTTCATCAGAGTGTCCACTCTGATAAAAGAATCCGTTACAAATTGTATTTTTTTTTAATAGTCACTGATTTCCATCAGAAAAGTAAACATATAAGGCCCCAGAAAAGTTTCTGTGGACCTACACATATGTCAATGAAATTAGATATCATATCGTATTCATCTAACGTTGGATACATTACCAATAACAATACAAGTTTATCAAATCTGCCTCCAACTTCTAATCTCATTTTTTTACAAACACTCATAACACTTCCTATAGTATATATACTTTGCACTGTCATAATATCTAACTGAATCACAATGAGAAGTGTTCTCATTTACCAAAATAAAACATCCAAAATTTAGAACTGGTCGAGGACACTGAGCTGTTGCCCTGACTTCCAATTTTCAGGTTGAATTCCACACCATCCCAATGTAGCGATATACAGTAATATTGCAATCTATAATTAATACACCCATGCTTTTTTATTAGTCAGTATTTTTTGAATGAATATTTTTTTTCTTCATCTGCAGCTTTTGTATGAGTCTGTTTGGTCTTTTATCTGATTCAATTCTGCAAGTGCTTCTGTTATGTATTATCTGTCCTGTGTATGTGTGAGTCAAGAATACTTTTAAAATTCCAATTTATCACAGAATTATAAATTAGGGGTGTCAAACTATTTTTTTTGTTGTGAGTTGGAGTTATTGTTTGCCTTGGATGGCCATCATGAATTTTGGGAAACCATATAAATGTTTCATCACAACATCAGAAATCAAGAATAAATCTTTTAAATTTTGGTTCAGACTTCAGCAAGCATCATGGAACTTGACATGCTGACATGACAAAACCCCTGGCACTTGAGTGGACACATTTTTGCACATGTCTGGCAGTGAATGAGTTAAAATGCCTGTTTAATCATTTGGAAGAAGTGCAGCCACGTTGAGATTATTCTATCAAATAGAAACAGTTCTCTTAAATATCAAGTTTACCAAGGCCCTACAGTCTTGATCCCAGAGTAAACAGGTCTGAAAAATGCAATCTGAAGAGTAAACACAGCAAATGCAGCAGACCCAATCAGTTTGCTTGTATAGTGTAGTGTACGTAGACCCCCCCCCCCTTGTAGCGAGGTACAGTTGCATCTTTATGATCACATCTGTGTTTGCATCGGCCTCAGCTCTCACATCGCGCAGGATTGATGGTGGAGCTACTTGGCCTCAGCATTCATAAACCTCTCACCCTCAGTTTACTTATTTAGTTATTTTGGAATGAATTTCACTTACTTACTTCTCATTTTCTTTTTCTCCTTGGATAACCTCTCTAATTTACCCCTCGCTTCATGTCCAGATTTGTCCAATAGGCGTCTATACTGGGTAGATTCCAAGCTGCACCTGCTGTCCAGCGTGGATTTTAATGGGGACAACCGCAGAGTGTTGCTGTCTTCCCATCACCACTTGGGACATCCATTTGCCCTCACAGTTTTTCAGGTATTGAAGAATCGCAAATATACACATAAAAGTGGTGTAAGCTCTCTTAAATAACTAATCATAATCATCATTTGTATGACAATAACAATTCTCGGCACAGCTGAACCGTTGAAGGGGTTCCATTTTGGTGGCCTCAGTATAGCATCTCTGCTTTTTGCAGATGATGTGGTACTGTTCGTAGGGGCCTTCAAGTAAGGCTCCCCAACGCTCACTGGAGCATTTCGCAGCCGAATGTGAAGCGGTTGGGATGAGAATCTGCACCTCCAAATCTGACAGAATGGTTCTTAGTCAGAAAAGGGTGGAGTATCTGGGAGTCTTGTTCATGAATGAGGGTAGAAGGGAGCGAGAGATCGACAGGCGGATCGGTACGCCGTCTGCTGCGATGCAGACTTTGTACCGATCCGTCGCGGTGAAGAAGGAGCTGGGCCAAAAGGCGAAACTCTAATTTTCCCAGTCGATCTACGTCCCAACCCTTATCTATAGTCATGAGCTCGGGCATCTGATCAGGATGCCTCCTGGACGCCTCCCTGGCCAGGTGTTCCCGGCATGCCCCACTGGCAGAAGACCCCGGGGACGACCCGGGACACGCTGCAGAGACTATGTCACTCAGCTAGCCTGGGAATGTCTCGGGATCTGCCAGGAAGAGCTGGAAGAATTGGCTGGGGAGAGGGAAGTCTGGGCTTCCTTACTAAAGTTTCTGCCCCCACGACACGACCCCGGAGAAGCGGCAGAAGATGGATGGATGAATACATTTTTAAAAAGGTGTTCCTGACCTTCTCCTGGGTGGTCAGTCTGAAAAGGCCAATCAATTATTAGACATAGAAAGTGTGGACAACATCCAGTGGCGATCAAAGTGATAATTGAGGGGCTGCACTGTGATAGGTGGGAAGTTCTTTCTTCGTTCTTCGTTTTGCTACGCACACTGTGAAAATTACAAGAGGTGGCATTCATCATGTTTATTGCATGGGTGTGTTTGTCGACGCTAGTGTGTGTGTGTGTGTGTGTGTGTGTGTGTGTGTGTGTGTGTGTGTGTGTGTGTGTGTGTGTGTTAGAGTGTGTCACGTGGGTTTTCTCCGGGTCCTCCGGTTTTCTCCTACGTTCCAAAAACATGCATGGCAGGCTGATTGAACATTCTATATTGCCCCATGGTGTGAGTGTGAGAGTGACTGGTTGTTTGTCTCTGTGTGTCCTGCGATTGGCTGGCAACCAATTCAGGGTGTCCCCTGCCTAGTGCCTGAAGACAGCTGGGACAGGTTCCAACACCCCCCCACAACCCTGAGGATTAAGCGGTACGGAAATGGATAGTATACTTGATACCATCTGACTTCTGTGTATAATCTGATCCAAGTGGAGTATAGTCAAGGCTCTCTTTGTTCAGGATATTAGTGGATTTAACCTTTCTGAGGTGTATCTAAATTCTACCCTTTTCGCACAACCACAACTCATATGACAGTAAGTACGCTGACAAATTAAAATAAAACAAATAAGCCGAGATGTGAAGAAGACTCCGATTTATTCATTCACTGCTTTTGTCTGTGATTGACAGCTTAGTTTTCTCCTCTTTCTCATTTATCAAGATGGGGAAACCATCACAATCCCTTACCTTGAAAGCTACAGATACAGTCAAGGCGTGGTAAGGGTCTAAGAATCTTATCAGATCAAATGTAACCTTTCAAGCAATGGATGGTAAATAAAGAGTTTTACACTTGAATAAGTCGAGAGTCGTCTCATACTTGCATCCTATCATTTAAAATCTGCGTTTGCTGCAGGCATGGGAGTTCATCTGAATGTTTGGAAAGGTTCCAACAAACCTTTGAAGGTATCGGACGTTTCGCTTCTCATCCAATATATATATATATGTGTGTGTGTGTGTGTGTGTGTTTGTAAAATGCCTTTGAATGGAGCCTCAGAGGATTCTCCAGACCAACAAATGGTCATTTAAAGTTAGCATTTCAAGAGTAACATACTTGAAAACATGACACAGAATACACAACCAGAGGAGAAAAAAAATATATATACAGTAAAGTCTCGTTATATCGATATCCAAGGGAGTCCGAAAAAATATCGATATAACCGGGACTATCGATATATCCGACCCTGTTTGCATGTAATGTTCTCCGTGCGTGCATAGAAATAGTATCGATATAACCGGGACTATCGATATATCCGATATCGATATAACGAGACTTTACTGTATATATATATTCGAATTCAATTCGAATTCCACTTGGGGCAGAGAAAAATGAGCACAAAAACATCATCCAGTGTGGGTCCTTGGGCAAGACCCTTCACGCTAATGCCTACCTCATACAATGATGAGAGACAATAAATGGAATGACATGCCGGCTCAGACGTCGCCCAGCCAAACAAGGTCTGCGTCAGGTGCTGGGGAATCAGAGCACCTTGATGAAAAATGGGCTACTGGAACAAAGCGGAGATGGACGAGATGCGATAACATGGCTTTGTTGGAATGCTAATACTCAAGCAACCCTAGTCAGAGGGGTTACATGCGGAGAATGGGGGCTGAATGGTTACTTCGAAACCCACAGTCACGGTTGATCACAAAACAACTAGTAGCTCAGTGTTCCAATATCCACAAACGGCAATTGCTATCACAACTTGAGATTGCTGAGGTACAACACAAATTCCGAGGTGAAGGGCCCCAGGCTGCCACATCAGAGGAAGAGGTTCAACCAGAGATTGAGAGGCAAGCCCCAATGAATGATGAGTTTGGGAAGCCAGCCCCAATGAATGAAATGCTGAGCGAGGCAGCAACTGACCTGAGAGATAAGATCATGGCAAGAATGAAAACTGGGCAACTAAGAAACCGATTACAACGGCTCTGTGAAGTACCACCTGAAAGCCTCATAGAAACTGTGAATGCAGCACTGAGAACAATCCCGACCGGAACGATCACGGAAACCAATGAGCTGATATACGCCTCAGCATCAGTGATCCTAGAGATGCTTGGCTACAAGAGCAACCATGAGAGCCACGAGATTCATTACCCACCATGGAAAAGACGGTTGGAGGCTAAGATCAACATCAAATTGACGGAGACCCAGAGAGGTGTGAATAAAAGGCCAATACCCAAGAGGTACATGCAGACAACCATACCTGAAGCACTCGAAACTGCCAAACAAAGGCTCCAGGCCTTGTCCAGTCGCCTAAAGAGGTACACGAAAGAGAATGAGGCCAGAAGAATAAACAGGCTGTTCGCAACACAACCTGCGAAAGTGTACGCTCAGTGGCAGGGTTCTGACAGCAGAGTAGACCCTCCAAGGCTGGAAACTGAAAGATACTGGAAAGGCATATGGGAGAAGGAGGTTGCACATAACCGCAGTGCACAATGGCTGGTGACTCTGAAAGAGGAGCACAGCAACCTCCCTGAACAGAATCCAGTTACCATCACAGCGGCAGATATACAAGAAAGAGTCTCAGGTATGAAAAACTGGACGGCACCAGGCCCGGATATGGTCCACACCTACTGGCTAAAGAAACTCACAGCTCTCCACGAGCACCTAGCAGCACAAATGAACCAGTTGCTGATGGATGGGACTCACCCAGGATGGCTAACCGAAGGGCGAACAATCCTGATCATGAAGATATCGTGGTCATAGATAAAGGGGAAAGGAAAGCCGTTGTCGTGGATGTAGCGGTCCCGAGTGATGGAAACATCAGAAAGAAGGAACATGAGAAAATCGAGAAATACCAAGGGCTCAGAGAGGAGCTGGAGAGAGCCTGGAAGGTAAAGGTGACAGTCGTGCCTGTGGTGGTCGGGGCACTCGGGGCAGTGACCTCCAAACTGGACGAGTGGTTGCAACAGATCCCGGGAACAACATCGGCTATCTCGGTCCAGAAAAGCACAGTGCTGGGAACAGCACGGATACTGCGCAGAACCCTCAAGCTTCCTGGCCTCTGGTAGAGGACCCGAGCTGAAACGGGGGACAGACACCACCCATGGTGGGTGAGACGAGGATTTATATATATATATATATATATATATATATATATATATATATATGTGTGTGTGTGTGTGTGTGTGTGTGTGTGTGTGTGTGTGTGTGTGTGTGTGTGTGTGTGTGTGTGTGTGTGTGTGTTTGTAAAATGCCTTTGAATGGAGCCTCAGAGGATTCTCCAGACCAACAAATGGTCATTTAAAGTTAGCATTTCAAGAATAACATACTTGAAAACATGACACAGAATACACAACCAGAGGAGAAAAAAACTGTGACATCTACCATAGATGTTTTCGATTCCCAATTTTTCTCCTGATTGTGTACCTGTAAGTGGCAATGGCAAAAATGGTGTTGTGTGGAAGAGGAAAACAAATCTGATGCTGTTTCTGACACAAGCCCGCATTTCATCTTCATTCCTGTCTCCCTGTGAGAGGCACGAACAGTCATTTTCATATTGTTGTCATGATTGTACATCTTTTATTGAGACAATTTATTTATTAATTTATTTATCTTTTATTGAGACATAATTGAGCAGAAATAACCTGGTTTTCCGGCAGCTGTCTTAGATCACAGCTTCTGCTGTGACCCAGTCGAGAAATTTGATGCTTTAAGATCTTCGCAGTAAATAAATGTGAACATTTCATGCACATTTAAAAGGTGATACAGACAATGTGCTGTTTCTTCACTTATATAACATGTTTGAAAATATAGAATGGTATCAAAAAAAGACCAGATAACACTAAGGGTAGGGCATTCATGGTTCTTGAACTCACAACCTCTGTGTGCTGACCACTCGACTACCAGGCCGTGCTCGAAAAACTATTTGACATCAAATACAAAGGGAATCTTTTTATGTTAAATGGCAGGCAGAACAAATTCGACAGACTGCAGAGAGGAGTAAATAAACATTTTAATTTCATCTACAGTACCAGATAGATATTTGATTTTCACTGGGCATTTAACATTGTCTGCATTCATTCATTCATCTTCCAGACCATTTCATCCTCGTGAGGGTCACTCTGGGTGCTGGAGCCCTTCGGGCACAAGGTTGAATTGGTTGCCAGCCAATTGCAGTGCACACAGAGACAAACAACCAACCACTCTCACACTCCCACTAGGGACAATTAGTGTTCAATCAGCCGACCGTGCATGTTTTTGGAATGTGAGAGGAAACCGGAGGACATGGAGAAAACCCCACACAGGCACGAGGAGTACATGCAAACTTCGCACATTGGGTCGGAGCGGGATTTCAATTTAAGACCTCTGCACTGTGAAGTCAGCGTGTAAACCACTCGACTACCGGCCCACCCTCTCTACCTATAATTATAATTACTTTCTGAATGACATATATTCAAACAAAAAAATCTAAAGTTTATAAAATCACTTCATGAAAACATTAACTGCTTGCCACCCAATCCCAGCATACTCAAACTCAAACCCTAAAAACCAGACTGCTTTGAAATCCAAAGTGGTGGCACAATATTGTCTCTATGCTGTCATATTATTTGTTATTTACTTTTTTTTTGTTCTTTTGACTTCAAGACGGCGCCGCGAGAGTGGCTGCCTTTCCAGCAGCTCATGTATTTTGTTTTTCTACTTTCATTCCTTTCATCACTTTGCTGCTGTGAAATGTAAATTTCTCCACTGTGAGACTAATAAAGGCATATCCAATCCAATCCAATACAGTTTGCTCACCCCACTGTCACCATCAAATCTGCTGTCATTGTTAATGCATCATGGTTAGGAATAGCTTTGTGCGGGGGGTGGGACAATGCAGTATATATATATATATGTGTGTATATATATATATATGTGTGTATATATATATATATGTATATATATATATATATATATATATATATATATATATATGTGTGTGTGTGTGTGCAAATTATTGCAGTTTCAAACAGTTCTTATTCTTTAAATATCTTGATTGTTTATTCAAAGTGAAATTAATCAAGTATAATTCGGAGTCACGTAAATTAGGCATACCGTCATTCTTTGTTTGGGGATGAATCATCGTTTCGTTCAAATCTGGAAATTCTTCTCTCCAGGATCGTATATACTGGACCGACTTGGAGAATGAAGCCATCTATAGCGTCAATCGCCTGACGGGGAACGATGTGTCGAAAGTAGCAGAGCATCTCAACAATCCGCTGGATCTGGTGGTGTTCCATGAGCAGAGGCAGCCAAAGGGTAGGGCACTCTGCAGACATGAATGCATGGATACAAACAAATTAAATTATTCAGGATGTGGTGCCATCCTGTTTACACAGCTGGTATTGTTTCAGTAAAATTATGGTCCTGCAAAATGAATAAAAATAATAATTACCTTTTCTTTATAAGCACCTTTCAAAACACTAAAGGACGGTTTACAATCTAGAACAAAACAATAAATTCGTAGATATAAGTATAAAGAATAAACAAAGAAATAAAAATGATTAATTGAAATTTACTATGTGTTTTTGAATCGGTGGGTTTTGAGATGGGATTTTAATGTGAGAAGATGTTGGTTGGAAGTGAATTCTGGAACTCACTTCCAAGCAACATCCATAGTTTGGGGCAGGGCGGATGAAAGTGCTGCCCTTCATCGTGCTTAGACGGCCAGAGGGTACAGACGCTCCCCACCTTACAAACAAGATACGTTCCCGAGCGGTCATTCGTAAAGTGAATGTGTTTGTAAATTGCTTTAGTGCTATATTTTGTATGAAATGTATGTTTAAGTCAAACACTGAACGGGGAGTTATAAAACATAGATGCTCTAACAGTTGAAAAATAAATTTGCCATTACTGTAGTAATGTACAACATATATCCTGGCTCTTCAGTCAGTCATTACTGAATCTGCTGGCACGTAATGACTGAATTACATGCCAGCAGCTATTGCCTTTTGTGATGCATCGTGTCCTCCTGGAGCGTCAACACTGCCAATGTTTATCATCCGGCATGGCTTTTACATTTTACTTTGGGGGATTCAACAAGGCGTGCCTTAAGGATATCCCCACTTCACAATCTCTGTAGCATATGGCAATAATTTTGAAATAATTTACCAACCTCAATTCCACCATTTTCCACTTTCCTGAAATATTGCACATAAAACCATTGTGCAAAGCTTTCTTAGTGTGTGACTGATGTAGCCCATGATTTCATTTGAATTCTCTGATGAACTGCTCCCCAGAACAACACATAAGAGACAGCAACAAACCACAACCTGACCTAGTTCTGTTGCCTCCCCACATTACATTAGGAACTTCATTTTGAGTCTTGGCTGAGGGATGTGAATATTTCAGTATTTGAGTTTAAAAAAGTTTTAACAACCCACTTTTAATCAAGCAATCGGCTCATTGACTTTCATCGGGCATTTGTCGGACTTGAGTTTGACACGTGATATTTATGAATATATAAACAGCTTGCTTGATACAAAAATATTATGTTGAAACACTCGTACAATTTAGCAAATTTACGGTGAAAGTGAACTCCAAATGGTGTCAAACGTTTCCAATGAGAGTTTAAAATAAATTAATTTCATCGTATTTTGCAACAGTACCATTCAAATTATTGCTCAATTTATTTGGTTTCAGTGAATGTGCATATTAACTAGCTGAGTTTGGTACCTCTAAAAAGGTGAATGCGTGTACGTGCCTGTCTTTGTTCTTTACAGCCCCTGACACGTGTAACATAGGCAGTCTTCCCAATGGTGGCTGTGAGTACCTTTGTTTAAAGGCACCCCAGATTACAGACCACTCCCCCAAATATACGTGTGCCTGTTCCGATGAAATGGAGCTGGGACCCGATATGAGGCGTTGTGTCACAGGTAAGTCTCGACTGAATGCAATAAAACGGACATCATATAGTACTAGGTATTCTGAAAGCCCAACAGAAAAAACTATCCATCAATTTTCTAAGCTGCTTTTTTAAATAGGACAGACGAACTGTAGCATATGATATCCTAATTGTTCGACGGGCGGGGTACACTCTCGACTGGTCACCATTCAATCTCAACAAATTGTGAGGCTTAACTGAAAACTAAAAAATCCAATCCAAATTTGTCATTTATTTTCATTAAATGTCATAAAATGAATGGTGATTTTAAAATAATTAATTTTCCATCTGTCTGTGAAATATCCAAATATGTGGTTATAAGTCTTCTTTTCAAGAATTCAGTGAAGTGCAAAAAGAACAGAGAGGGACTTCACGTCATATTTAGGCATACCTGCCATTTAACCAGGGTTTTGGTCACACAATTTTGTCTTGTTCTTTGATTCCTAATTCACAAAAAAAAGAAGAAATCAGGTTGTATAATGTATCACTGTGTACTGAGCAGGGAAGAAAGGCTCCATCGTTATTGCTCTTTTAACATTCCATTATCTGTGTTATGATCTGGTTGGCGACCAACGGGTGGCGCTGTCGGCCCCGCCTGCACCTGCACAGTTGCTGGTCGTCACGATCAGTGGCAGACTGCCACGTTCTGATTGGCGACCAACGGGTAGCGCTGTCGGCCCTGCCTGCAGCCGCGCAGGTGTTGGTCGTTCCAATCAGTGGCAGTCAAAAGGACTCCCGGCACGACTTTTGTTGTCGTGTCATTGCATTGTGCAGTGCATTCATTGTATGCTGTGCATGTGTTTTCTGCACCCTGTCAAGTTTGTTTCATCCTGGCGGACTTTTGGTTTTCTTTGATACTCTATATTTTTCTGTTCAGATGATTTTGATGTTTTAGATTTTGTACCTGCTGACTTTATTTTAATACAATTTCTCAAATACAACCTGCTGCTCCCTCCTACCTGCTTATTTTGGGATCCACAACCGCCATCACCACCTTGCAAACCGTGACAATCTGTAAATAAACCTTGATTTAGGGTCGTGTTTATAATGACATCCAAGCCAGTTTGTTTCATTTCATCTTACATTGTTAATTTGAGCATTACTTGTAAATACATTAAATACATAAAAAATAATATTATATAAAGCACACCGCATTATAAGACCCAACAGTAGATGGTCCATGCAGGGATATATAAAACGCAACCCAAGCTACGTTTTTATATGCTTGCTTAGACCGTACATGACTTCTTCTACACTGGAAAATTGAGTCGGGGCTGCTCACAGTAGTCGCGAGACCTGTTGTGGTTCAATATTACTTCACATGTTGAAAAAAATGAAGGGTTTTGGGTGTGCCTTATACCCCGGATATTGCGGTAACTGTGAGATTAACTGTATGTCATCAAACTTGAAAGCTTTTTGGTTTAGGTAAAAGTCCTGCAACCGAATGTGCCCTGCTTACTGCTTAAAAACTGCATGTAGAGCCTCAAGCACACCTGTGATTCTCCTGGGTGTAAACGATTTGGATATTTGATGGGTGGTTTCAAGTAGAACTGCAGAGAAATAATCATGCATGCTTTCGTTACTAATGTACTTTTTTCAAACGTCCATATAGCTTTTTATTCAGTTGGTTAGTACTCAATTGTTATACAGTACTTTACCAAATCATCTTATGTGCCAGATCAGACATGCAGACACTATATTTCACACTCCTGATTTAGATTTTTCAATATATATATTTTTTTTCAATAATATAAAGTCAATGTAGGAAAACTACTTTGTGGGGAAACTCCACACAGGTCAGCCTGGGCCAATATTAACATCCAATACTTCTTGACTGTGAGGCCGACATGCTGCCCAGGACACCCATAGGGTTGCAGAAGGTATAACAATGACATCAAATTTACTATTAAGCCAATCATGTAATTGTAATTGCATCCATTTATAATCAAAACAATTTCTCCCCAGAAATATTATGGGTGTGCAGGAACTTATCCCACAATGAACTGCTTTCCAACCGTGAACCGGCACACCGTGACGAGCAACAACCATTCACACTCACAATCTAGGGACAGTATCATCTCTACTGAACCTGTCGTGCATGTTTTTGAATCTTGGTTGAAATTTCCTGGAAAAACACATGCAGACATGAAAACTTCACAGCCCCAAATCGAACCCTTAACCTTTTCACTGCCTTTGTACTTTGTACCTTTGTACTGTAAAACTGGATGTCGCCCACCATTAACAAATATCATTTTTTTTACCATCTTTCACCTTTCACATTTCCACTTGGAGGAATAAAATCAACAATTCACTTTAATGCAAGATTTGCCAGGTATGAACATTCTAATTTGGGGCCGTATTGTCCATAGTGTGGCAGGACAGAATGTAACCTCGATGTGGTGACATCGCTTTCCACATCTGATGGTGTTTCACTAAAACTGATGTTTATTTTTTCTTTTTCTACTATACAGTACGAACAAGAACAACCACAACAGCCGTTCCCACGACCACCTCTTCGACAACATCTATGACAAGTACAACAACAAAAGCCACCCCTATCCCCAAGACATCAGTGTTACCCACAACCACCACCACTGCATCGACCACAGTCTTGACCACAACGAGGCATCTGGCAACAGCCGAATCCCCAAAGAAGTCCAGGGGGACCTCCACCGAGCTGCTCCGAACGCCTACTTCCATAAGTACACAGACCAGTTTCAACAGCACGAGCCAGACATTACCATCTACTCACACACCCCTACTGGGCCAAGTGGCCCCAAGCAGCATTCATAAAGAGAGCAACGGAAATCTGTCACATCGAGGTAGGGTCAATGCAAATTGCATAAATTGTGTTAAGTAAGGATGTGCATGCAACATATATGTTCCTTTTTACTTTACTGTGTATCACTCTCACTTATGCACACATTCACATGCTGTACAAGGCTGCTACTCGGTCTTCTTGCAGTTCATCCCTCACTCGAACTATAAAACAGAGATTTCGACTAAAGAACAGCAGTCTTCACAGTTCCCTCTGCTCACCTCCTGCCACTTTGTTATAGAGCTTTAAAGGACAACCGACACAATTTTTTTGTTTCCTAACTGACATCAGAAAAACTTTTATAGCATCTAAAATACCTAAAACACGCAGGATGATATTTTTAGTCAAATGAAAAACACCAATAAAAATGACTTAAATTGTCCAAAAATGACTTCAAAATGAAACTGGAAATGGCCAGTTTCAGAAAGTCCCGCCCCCAGTTCGTGACGTCACTTCAAGACGTCTTGCCTTGTCAGAATCAGAATCAGAATCATCTTTATTGCCAAGTATGTAGAACACACAAGGAATTTGTTTCCGGTCGAACACGCTGCACTAGTATCTTCTTCTTCTTCTTTTCCTTTCGGCTTTTCCCTTGAAGGGGTCACCACAGCGAATCAGTGTGCTCCATCATCAGCAAAAAAATTGCAAAGAGGCACTATACAATTCCATTTGGGCTACTGTTCAAAGAGTTAATGTCTTGGGGGAAGAAGCTGTTTAAATGTCTGCTGGATTTGGTACGCATGGGTCGGTAGCGTTCGAGAATCAAAACAATGGCTCCACATTCGGAGAAGATGCTTTCTTGTTACCAGTTATGAATATGATTCAAATAGTTCTGAAGAGGAAAGCATAAATGTTTACAATCGAATAAAGGAGTCCTCCCATATTAATTTGAGCCGTAAATGACAGCAATATGGGAACCACAAAATGCAGAAGATGGCGCCCGAGCTCCGTTGGAAATGGGCTGATTTGTCTGCTAGAAATTTGTGTCAGCGAATATCAAATAATTGTCTTGGTGCAACACACAACTATTCACCATCGCGCTATTGATGTGTTTTCCTTCTAATTTCGCCATCAACACGGATCTACACAAAGTTTTCAGACCAAACAAAGTATCGCAAAATGCATTGTGTGTCGCTTTCTCGGTCGGGGGCGTTCCAAACGTGACGTCACGTGGGGATGGTCATCAACTCGAAAACAAGACTTCCTGAATATTCAGCACGAGTCTTAAGATGTAAAATACAGCAATATGCGGTGGAATCTTTGTAAAATACACTCAGTAGAAGTCATTTGAAGTGATTTTACAAATTATGTCTGGAGGCGTCGGTTGTCCTTTAACAATGCTTGAAAAAATGCCTTAATTGTGCTTGAAATAAGAATAATGTTGAATGGAAGAGCAAAACAAAATTAATGTAGTTCCTCTATGAAAATTTCACACGACAAAAAGCCGTGGGGAGTAACAGAATACGTCTGCCGTTATGTAATCAGGATACCAAAAAAAGTAAATGTGATCTTTTTTACAGGTACAGAAATAAACATGTAGATTAATTTACATGATTACATTTTAATGTAGGGATATGTGCTGCACTGTCATTCTACTCCCAATGTGGATTTGTGTTTGTTGCCGGTGATAGGTCAGATTCGTTTTGTAGTCGAAGAGACTTTGCCAAGTCTGTCTTTTGTCATTTATTATAATCATAACATTTATGGAGAGTAATTCTTAGTGCAGATGAAGCAGTGAGGCACCCCAGTTTGGTGAGTATGGTATTGCCTCTCTATTTTACAGATGATGTTTTACTGTTGATGTATTGAAATCATCAGCCCCAACTCGGCCTGGTCGTCGAGTGGTTAGCACGTCGGCTTCACAGTGCAGAGGTCACCGGATCACGTCCCACTTTGGCCTCCCTGTGTGGAGTTTGCATGTTCTCCCTGTGCTTGCGTGGGTTTTCTCTGGGTCCTCCGGTTTCCTCCCACATTCCAAAAACATGCATGGCAGGCACATTGAACACTCCAATTTGTCCCATGGTATGAGTGAGAGAGTGACTGTGGTTTGTCTTTGTGTGCCCTGCGATTGGCTGGCAACCAATACAGGGTGTCCCCCGCCTCGTGCCCGAAGACGGCTGGGATAGGCTCCAGCACCCCCTGCGACCCTAATGAGGAATAAGCGGTACGGAAAATGGAAGAAATGGAACATCCCCAACTCTTATTAGAGCAGTCGTGTCTTGTTCATGAGTGAGGGCAGGGGGGAGCGAGGCGGATCAGTGCAGCAGCTGCTGTGATGTGGACTCTGCATCAGTCTGTTGTGGTGACGGAGATGAGACAAATAGCAAAAGTCTCGATTTACCCATCTATCTATGTTTCAAACCTCAACTATAGTAATGAGCTGGAAGTCGTGATCAAATGAATAAGATCCCAGATACCAGAAGCCAAAATTAGTTTCATCCACAGGATGTCCATCATCTCCTTTAGCGATAGGCTGAAATGCTCAGACATTCAGTAAAGACTCAGAGTTGAACCACAGAAAACAGTTAAATGAGGGAGAATAAAGACTAGAGATGGTCCTTCTTGTTTAGATCGAGGATGTTTATTTGCCGGAGCATAGAGAGCAACCACTTCTCTGAGCATTGTACAAGAACTCTTTTTTTTTCGCTATCAAAGGACCGGATGTAGCGTTGTGGCTGCATTGCCAGATCCGCTCAACATTCAGCATTATACCGAATGTATCGTAACAAAGAATATTACAGCATTGCACAAAATGAGGATACAAAATAACAGTTTCTTAAAAAACGTATCTGACAATTTTGGCCAGCCAGCCAGCAATCGAACCGCTTGATGGCATAGCAATCGATCGCGTGGTGGCACCGGTGGGGGGAATGTCCACCGACGCCGAGGCGGGTGGGCGTCGGCGCTCAGGCGCGAAGGACCTCCGCGACGAAAACGGGGGAGGGTACGCCGGCCAGGACAAGAGCCGAGGCGGGTCGGCGCTCGGGCGCACGGGATTGCGGCGTCAAGAATGCCGCGTTGGGCACCTACCGCCTATTTGAGACATTTCATTCTGCCTCGTGATGAGGTGGTGGGTTGGGTGCGTTGGCGCCGCCGACGGCCGCTGGGTTGGGTCGCGCGACCCGTGTCGCCCAAATCAGATCGTCTGCAAGTCATTTAGCACTGAGTCTCAATTCAACATTTTGAAATAATTTCGATTTACGACCATTTTGTCTTAAAATGGTTTTGTCGGAACGGAACCCGGTCGTAAGTCGGATGTCACCTGTATTTGATGGCATTTCGCACTTTTTTTTTGCCACCACACGTTTTTTGAAACATGCTGCGACCATAAATTTCTAATCCAGTGATTATTTATGAAAAACATCATTTTATCCGTTATTTGATTTAATATACTGTATGTTGAACATGACTTGTAAATCATTGTCTCTTTTTTTACCCCCAACCAGTGACGTGCAGTCAGGGGAGGCAGGGGAGGCCGTGCCTCATCATGGAAATATCAAATGAAAAAATAAATTAAACAGTTATATTTATTTAGTGATTTTTACTCTAAAGTTCTTTTCCATTTAACTTTTTTTTTTTCTAAATCGCTGAATTTTCATAATTACCGTTCAAATCCTCAGTCGAGACGAGCGGTGAGGCAGCAGCCGGCTGAGCCTCACCATGGATTGCGCAATGACTATGCTAACTGTGCTGGCTTGCTCTACAGTGAGACCGCATTGCTGTCATATCATATCGCTATTAAATATCGCTATTAAATATATTGCTATTATTATTATTATTATTATTATTAGTAGTAGTAGTAGTAGTAGTAGTAGTATATTGTTAGATATTATATATATATATATATACAGTGAGACCTCAACTTACGAACTTAATTGGTTCCCAGACAGAGTGTGTAAGGCGAAAAGTGTGTATCTCAAAAAAAGAAATCCCATAGGAAACCATTAAAATGGGAATAATCCGTTCCCGGGTTTCCATGAAATGTACTTTTCAACTAAATAAGCCTTAAAACTACACACAACATACCTTATTCTATGTATAATAAATGTGCTATTGTATTGCAATGAAAGAAATACACTGCATTGTATCATAAAGTCACTTTATTTACATTCGTGATGGTCATTTATGGCTTGATGGAATGGCATTGGAGGTCGAAGGTCAAAGGGAATTGCTGTTTGGAAAGAGAGGCGCATTACATGACGACTGTAATTAAAGAAATAAACTGTGCTGTAAAATAAAGTTTTATTTACCTTTTTGATGGTCGTTGATGGCTTATGGAAGGTCACCTTCCATAAGGACTGTTGGTAACTTAACCTCTGGTGCTGTTCGGTCGTGTGATTCCGCCGAAGATCACTCCGCCAGCCGTGGTGGGTCTGTATTATGAAAATAGTGCTTATTATAAGGTTTAATTTTCATAAATTTGACGTTTGTAAGACAAAAAGTTTGTAAGTTGAGGTGTTTGTAAGTTGAGGTCTCACTGTATATATATATATATATATATATATATATATATATATATATATATATATATATATATATATATATATATATATATATACCTCTGCACTGTGAAGCCGGTGTGCTAACCACTCGACTACCGGGGCCGCCCCTATATACAGTAAAGTCTCGTTATATCGATATCGGATATATCGATAGTCCCGGTTATATCGATACTATTTCTATGCACGCACGAAGAAACTTACATGCAAACAGGGTCGGATATATCGATAGTCCCGGTTATATCGATATTTTTTCGGACTCCCTTGAATATCGATATAACGAGACTTTACTGTATATATATATATATATATATATATATATATATATATATATATATATATATATATATATGAACTACATTTTGACAGTTTAGCTGGTGTATGTGATGTAGAGTCACTTTACATTATAAACACTGTATTACAGTGTTTATTTTATTTTTATCAAAAATGTGCATAGGTGAGGCACACAGTTCTCCTGCCTCATGACAGGGGGCGCTGGTGATTACCAATTCTTCTTGCGCCTTCTCGGCTTCAGAATAATAGAATTAGTGAGAGCATGCTACAGTAAACAGTTAGCAAGTTAAATGCAACCATCCAGTCATTTTTTTCGTGTTGCTTGGCCTTATTTTCAGAATGGAGGATTACATATCTAAATTGAAAAAAATAGAGAGACTTTTAAAACTGAAGATAGATAAGGAAGGCTTCTACAAAGAAGTTATTGATGCCTTTCTTCAGAAGTCATCAGAAATGGTGGTTTGATCCATGGCTTGTTCAGCGGTTTGTTCAGCTCCACGCACAAGTTTCATTCATATCAATCATGCGGGCCACACTAACATTAATCTTTCATGTCAAGGTGGGCCACAAAATATTCTTTCGGGGGCCGCGGTTGGCCCGCGAGTTTGAGATCATGCTTTAACACAATAACCCAGTTTGTATATTTTATTGTATATTCTTCACTTGAAGGTAAAATAAGAATGACTATCAACTATTTGCAATTGTAGAAAAAAATGTATTAGCCACAGCAACATTTTCTATCCCTCAAGCAAATTATTTTGGGATGATTTTTAAATTAATTTGTCGGATTTCTCTCTCTCTCCCTCTCTCTTTCTCTTTTTTTTCTCACTCTCTTTCTCTGCCCCTCGTCCGCCATTCTGTCTCCCACTACACTGTCATCTCAGCCGCGGGTGATCACTACCTAATAGGCAACAACATCACAGTAGCTGTCTTGGGGATAGTCATTCCTATCGGTGAGTTCTCTCAATTCTCTTAGCTGTGTTGTTTTGGCTTTTTGCTTGCCTGCTTTTCCCTTCGAGCTTTTTCCTCTGTGGTTGCTGTGTGTCAATACCGTATGCATGCGTCCCATGTGCGAGGGTGTGAGGATGCACGAGTATGACTTTTTTATGCCAAATACTATGATGATTTTTTTCTCCCATATTGCCTTTATTAACTGACCCAATTTGTGAGCTTCAACAGTCAACACCGATAGGTGGCCTCATTGGTGTTCCAGTGGGAAAGAACCATTTTCAAAAACATCACTAAAAGCCCTCACTCACCCCATGGCCATTATGAGCCAGTAAGCTCATTAGTCAGTGATGGCCTTTGTAATGGGCACATTACAGGCTATCATGAAGAGGATTTAAGCAAACGGGGAATTATCTTTGTTTTGCCATCACACTTGACCAGCAGCCAATATCATTAATTTCCTGCTTTGAGCATACATTGTACTCCCAATGCAAAACTGCCATGAGCCACTGGAACAAAAGTTACCGTATTTTCCACACGATGAGGCGCTTGGGAGTATAAGGCGCACCACACCATCTATTTGAAGCCAGTTTCGCTATATAATGCAAATATAATGTTGCGTTAAAGTGTCCTTGAGAATTTTGAAAGGCCCTTAGAAATTAAATGTATTATTATTATTATTATTATTATTATTATTATTATTATTATTAATAATATTAATATTATAACGTTATTTCAATACAACACATGTTGCTTTATGTAGAGCTTTCACAACTGCTGCAGCTGCAACAAAGGGCTTAACAGAACATTTAAAATACGTAATACTTATAAGAAATCTAAATGTTGATCTAGATATAAAGTGCATCGGATTATAAGGCTCACAGTTGGGGTTTGGAAAAATGTGGTACTTTTAGCTGTGCCATGTAGTACGGAAATTACAGTACACTAATACATCAACACATTAGGTTGAGCGATAAAGGCCAAGCAACACAACCATGTTCTATTTCTAGCTGTGCAAAAATTGGTTCCTGAGTTGAGCTCCTCTGGTTCATGCATCATGTGCTGCTGACTAGCACATGATGCAGGATTTTTGTCAGTACCGTAACGCTTACCAGAATGCAAGCCTTGCAAAGAGCAAAGTTAACACTTGAAACAATTTGCGTTAGCTTGCGTAGATGTACATAATGTTGGTTAAGGAAAATCACAAGTTGTAATTCAGATATTCATTTATGCATCTCTTGAATCAATGGAAGTTTCTGAAGTAATATAAATAATGCTTGGTGTGAAAAATTTGTATTACGCCACCATTTACATGTTCAGTAATCTGTTTTTATGACTTCACCTTTGTAATATCAATCTGTTGACCAGTTATGATCAAAAAGTCACAAGTTATCCATCTTTATTTCTGCTGAGCACAAATGAAATACTCCAGTTATATAAAATGTTGTGTAAGAATGTTGCAAAATGATATCCAAATGCTTGAGAATAAGCAACTATTGATCCATTGATAAATCAGAATCAGAAGCATCTTTATTGCCCAAGTATGTGAAATCACACAACAAATTTGTACCGGTAGTACAGGCTGCACTAGTACCACCATAATGAATGACATGACAAATAAGTATACAAGTAAGGTACGTGAACCGTCGTGGTACCTCTCACTGACAACAGTGAGACAATGTGCAAAGTATCAAGCAGAGCTAAAGTGATCAATTGTACATGTCACGTCACTTGAGGCTCGAGGGCTGGGCTCGAGTGACGAAAGGAAAGCGGGGAGTGTGGATCCAAAATACACGGCGAGACAGATACTCGTATACAAAAGTCTTTACTGAGGCACGCATGAAAAAAGGACAGCAGGATGAGGTGACTGAGGGAGATCGGTGATAGCTGATCTGACGGCACGGAAGTAACAGGGTGGCTTTCAGAATACTCCGACGGCGCCTGAATGGCGCGATCGGTAGATATAGTCAGAAGGCACAATCAAGGGAATGACAATCAGCTGTGGGGACCCAGGTGCGTGATGATGGGAGGGGCCGTCTCCCGGGAGCAGCGGAGGAGGTGACAGGAGGGGCGGGGCGCGCCCAGGACGGCGACGAGATGTGACAGTGCCCCCCCCTCAACGGACGCCTCTTGGCGGCCCACCAGGTTTGGAGGGGTGAGCCGCATGGAACGCCCGGATGAGAGATGGGTCGAGGATCCAGGCACGTGGGACCCACTGTCGTTCCTCCGGTCCATAGCCCTCCCAGTCGACCAGGTACTGCACTCCTCTGCCCATGCGCCTGGAGTCCATTATCTCCCGCACGGTGTAGACCGGTCCGTCGGCCAACATCCGGGGGGTAGGTGGGGGGGTGGGCGTGGGGGCTAAGGAGCAGGTTTCCACTGGCTTGAGGAGGGAAACATGGAAAACGGGGTGGATCCTCATGGTGGGTGGCAGCCGGAGCCTCACCGAGACCGGGCTGAGGATGGCCTCGATGGGGAAGGGACCCGTGAAGCATGGGCCCAGCTTGGCTGAAGACCCTGCCAGCCGAAGGTCCCTGGTCGACAGCCACACCTCCTGCCCGACCTGGTAGTTGGGTGCCTGTCTCCGGTGACGGTCCGCCACCCGCTGGTTACGGGATGCGGTGCGTGTCAGGGCGTCCCTGGTCTCCTTCCAGACTCGGTGGGCCCGTCTGAGGTGATGTTCAATGGACGGGACCTCCACCTGGCCCTCCTGAGTGGGAAACAAGGGCGGCTGATAGCCACAGGCAGACATAAATGGGGACCGACCTGTGGCTGCGGAGACCAGGGAGTTGTGGGCGTACTCCACCCAGGGTAGGTGCAGGGCCCACGACGCCGGGTTGTGGAGGCACACGCACCGGAGGGCCGCCTCCAGGTCCTGGTTCTTCCTCTCCATCTGTCCGTTGGTCTGGGGATGGTATACAGACGACAGGCTCGCCGACGCCCCTAGGGACCGACAGAAACGTTTCCATACCTTGGACACGAACTGCGGTCCCCGGTCCGACACGATGTCCGTCGGAATCCCGTGGAGACAGACGATGTGGTTAACCAGGAGTTGAGCCGTCTCGATGGCGGACGGCAACCTGGTTAACGGGACGAAGTGGGCCGACTTGGAGAATCGGTCCACAACGGTAAGGACGACCGCCTTGCCACGGGAGGAGGGGAGGCCTGTCACGAAGTCGACGGAGATGTGGGACCAGGGTCTGGACGGTACCGGTAGCGGCCGGAGGAGTCCTGCCGGGGGCTGATGGGAGGCTTTCCCATAGGCATAAGTCGGGCAGGCCTTCACGAAGAGGGTGATGTCCCTCCAGAACCCCGGCCACCAGAACCGTTGGGCGATGAGTTGGATCGTCCTGTTGACCCCCGGGTGACAAGCTATCTTGGAGGTGTGCCCCCAGACGAGCACCTCCGTGCGAAGAGGGGGGGGGACGAACAGGCGATCCTTAGGACAGCCCCTGGGGATGGGGGTCGTCCCTTAGGCTTGCTGTACTTTTCTCTCAACCTCCCACCTCAGGGCACCCAGGATGCGTTGGGCCGGCAGGATGTTGGTGGTGGTCTCCTCCCTTTCTGCCGGCTCATGGATGCGGGATAAGGCATCGGGCTTGGTGTTCTGTGACCCTGGGCAGTAGGTGAGAGAAAAGTTAAACCGGGTGAGGAAGAGTGACCATCGGGCCTGTCTAGAGTTTAGTCTCTTGGCCGACCGGATGGCCGCCAGGTTTTTATGGTCCGTGAAGACGGTGAAGGGGTGTTTCGCTCCCTCAAGCCAGTGTCTCCATTCCTGAAGGGCCAGGACGACCGCCAGCAGTTCCCGGTTGCCGACGTCATAGTTGGCCTCGGCGGGGCTGAGCCGGCGGGAGAAGAAGGCGCATGGGCGTAGCTTCTGGTCCATGGGAGAGCGCTGGGACAGGACGGCCCCTACTCCGGACTCGGATGCGTCAACCTCGACCGTGAACGGGAGATCCGGGTCGGGATGACGCAGAACTGGGGGGTTAGTGAAGGCAAGACGGAGGCGGTTGAATGCCCCCTCAGCGTCGGGCGTCCACCTGAAGGGGATCTTTGAGGACGTGAGGTTAGTGAGGGGGAGTGCCTTCTGACTATACCCGCGGATGAAGCGGCGGTAGAAGTTGGCAAACCCCAAAAACCGCTGAAGCTGTTTGCGCGTCTTCGGAATCGGCCATTCCACCACCGCTTTAGTCTTATTAGGGTCGGCCCTGAGCTGCCCCCGCTCCACGACAAACCCTAGGAAGGACAGAGAGCGGACATGGAACTCGCACTTCTCTGCCTTCACGTAGAGCCAGTTTTGCAGGAGCCGCGCCAGGACCCGTCGGACGTGTTGCCGGTGCTCCTCTGCAGAACGAGAGAAAATAAGAATGTCATCCAGATAAACGAAAACAAAAACATTGAGGAAGTCCCTGAGCATATCATTGATCAGATTTTGGAATACGGCGGGAGCGTTCGTGAGTCCGAACGGCATCACCAGATATTCAAAATGTCCTAATGGTGTTTTAAATGCAGTTTTCCATTCGTCCCCCTCCCGGATGCGGACCAAGTGGTACGCACTGCGGAGGTCTAATTTAGAAAAAATGGTTGCGGACTGAAGGGGCGTGAAGGCTGAGTCCATGAGGGGGAGGGGGTATTTGTTACGGATGATGATGTCGTTCAGACTCCGATAATCGACACACGGACGCAGGGTTCCGTCCTTTTTGTCAATAAAGAAGAACCCTGCGCCCAGCGGAGACCGTGACGGCCGAATGAGTCCCGCCGCGAGGGAGGAATCTATGTAAGTGCTCAGGGCTTCTCGTTCCGGTTGCGAGATGTGGAAAAGTCTGGAGTCCGGTAATGGAGCCCCTGGCTGCAAGTCAATAGCACAGTCATACGGTCGGTGGGGCGGCAGGGATTGGGCGTTGTCCTTGCTGAACACCTCCCGCAGGTCGTGGTAGCAGTGTGGCACGCCCTTGAGGCAGATGGCCTCCGGCGGTCCACCGCGGGAGGCGTCTCGCCCTGCCGTAGCCGACCGTAGGCAGTTGGCGTAGCAGTAGGGGCTCCAGCCCTGAATGGTGGGACCCTCCCAGGAGATTGACGGGTCGTGGGTATTGAGCCAGGGGAGACCCAATACCAACGGCGCATTCCGGGAGGGCATAACTAAAAATTGGCGGTGCTCGACGTGGTTCCCCGCGACCCGGAGTTTGAGCGGGGCCGTGAGGTGGGTGACTCGGGCTAACAGTCTGCCGTCCAGGTCGACCATCTCCTTTGGGGGTGGAATTCGATCAGCTGGCAGCCCAACGAGTCCGCCAGCTGGGGGTCAATGATGCACCCGTCGGCCCCAGAGTCCACTAGGGCCCGCACGGTTTGGGAGCTGGACGGGCCGATTAATTCGCTGTCCAGCTCCAACCGCGTAACGGGGGTCGTGGATTTGACCTCCAGAGGTCGCTGTGGTCGCCGTCTTGACGGGGACTTGCGTGGACCTGAGGTCTTCGCCTGGGGGCCTTGGGTGCGACGAGCCCCGGGGGTAGTGTGGTCGTCCCCCCCCCCTACGATCATGGGTTCGGGGGATTCCTCCAGGCGCCGCACACGCTCGCTGCCGGGTGTGGGAGATCTGGACCGGCTGCGTGGCTGTTTGGGCCGTCGGCCGCGCTGCTCCCTCTGTCGCTCCCGAAGGCGGTGATCCAGGCCGATGACTATGGCGACCAGGTCGTCGAAGGTGGTGCCCGCGTCGCGGGTAGCCAACTCGTCCTTGAGGTCGGTGTTCAATCCGCGACGAAACACCCCCCTCAACGCCCGGTTTCGCCTGCGTAGCGGGAGGGGAGAGGAAATTGAGGAGCGTGCCTACTCACGGGCGGGGAAGACTTGGCCGTGACAGCGGAAATGCGTACCTCAGCCGCCTCGAAGCGTTGAGCCAGCATGGTGGTAATTTGGCTGATTTCCGCGATGGCTCGGGCCAGCTGGCTTGAACGCTCCGCTTGCTCGGTGAGGGCGGCGAGATATCTGTCTTCGCCGGCGGGATCCATAGTTGGTCGGAGTATTATGTCACGTCACTTGAGGCTCGAGGGCTGGGCTCGAGTGACGAAAGGAAAGCGGGGAGTGTGGATCCAAAATACACGGCGAGACAGATACTCGTATACAAAAGTCTTTACTGAGGCACGCATGAAAAAATGACAGCAGGATGAGGTGACTGAGGGAGATCGGTGACAGCTGATCTGACGGCACGGAAGTAACAGGGTGGCTTTCAGAATACTCCGACGGCGCCTGAATGGCGCGATCGGTAGATATAGTCAGAAGGCACAATCAAGCTGTGGGGACCCAGGTGCGTGATGATGGGAGGGGCCGTCTCCCGGGAGCAGCGGAGGAGGTGACAGGAGGGGCGGGGCGCGCCCAGGACGGCGACGAGATGTGACAGTACAATATTAATAAAGGACAACCTACATCACTTTTTTGTTCCTAACTGACATCAGAAAAACGTTTTATAGCATCTAAAATACCCAAAACACGCAGTATTATATTTTTATTCAAATGCAAAACACCAATAAAAATGACTTAAAGTGTCCAAAATCTGCAAAAAATTGAGCTGCGAATTGGGCATTTTCAGAAAGTCCCGCCCCCAGTTCGTGACATCACGCCAAGACGTCTTGCATTGCTGGAGAATCAAAACAATGGCTTCAGATTCAGAGAATATGCTTTCTTGTTACATATCCAGTTATGAATATGATTGAAATAGTTCTGAAGAGGAAAGCATACATGTTTGCAATCGATTAAAGAATTTATTCCGGGCCATTTTGAGGCAACATTGGAAGGAAATGGATCACAAAAAAATGAGAGAGATGAAAACCTCGTGTTGCACCAAAAAGCCGCCAGAAAGTGGCGTCCACGCTCCTGTGAGGAATTAATCAGCCTGTTTCCACAGGCTGATAAATTCCTTCCATGGAGCCTTCCGTAGAAGAAAGTGCAAGTTTACGTGTAATGTGCTTACAGTGCCGCTCTGTGTCCCCTGGGCTGTGTTAACGTTCCCGCCGTGTGTTGTTGTTTTGTGTGTGTGCGTGTGTGTGTTAAACACATGCAGTCCCTATCCTTGCCACAGTGGTCATCGGGCTAATTTGCACCGGCGCCTACCTGGTGTGGCGTAACTGGCGGCGCAAGAACACCAAGAGCATGAACTTCGACAACCCTGTTTACCGCAAGACCACAGAGGACGACGACGACGAAATCCATATCGGGCGACACAGCGACTCCATCGGTCACGTATACCCAGCAGTGAGTGGCAGCCATAGTCAGCCATTCATAGCTCTTCCTCTTGGGAGCGGAGTCAGCGACAGCAACTCTCATTGGTACTCTGGGGTGCCGATGCTCTCCAGTGGCAAATGAAAAATGAAACTTCTGGGGAGCAATTGTTGGTGAAAAAGAGACGTGCACATACTGCACGCATACCAACAGACGCACACGTTTTTTCAGTAGGCACTGAAAATGCAGAGCACTTGAAGCCCGACACCCTTTTACCATTCCTCTGGTGACCGTCATCATAGAGACCTCCACTCATTTTATCAATGACATCTCATTTGCCATCATACTGTATCCAACTGATTGTAGTTTGTCTTTCTTCTTGTTATATTTAAGTGTTTCTTCACAAAAATATGTTAAAGTTCCTTTTGCCAAAACCCAACCTGATCAAAAAGAAAAAAAATCATACACATTCTTATCAACTGTTTAAAAAAGGTGCTGGGTTTAGTTCAGGAGGAGCAAACTGGGATCAAGATGGCACCCGTGATGACAGTCTAAAAAAGTGAATTAAAAATAATAAATAAATACAGAAATAATGGTTAAGCCTAATGCCAGAAAACTACAAACAAGTGAAAGAGCATGGATATCTCAACTCATGCCCACTTCAACCTCTGAAAATATATAAACAATCACTGCTGTATTTTGGATTTTGGAGGGACGCATGAAGCCATTTCCCCCCATGACTTTCACAACAAAAGAAAAAGCTGGCAAATGATTATTTTACAAAACTCATGTGCACATGCCAACCGATGCCAACATCAGTCTGAAATCATCAACACAATCACTGTTTTCAATTTTATGGGCATAAAAGCATGTATTTCTTTAAGCTGCGGCAATTTGCGAGTTTGAGTGCAGTCACATGCATTTTTTCCTGTTTCAAAGAAATTCTGAGCAAGTCCTAAATTGTATGGCAAAAAAATAAACACATGACTTAAATACCCTGTGAATGAAGGTGAAGAAAAAAAAATGTTTTCTAACATCCGACAATATAACATGTTTTCATTCTAGTAAACATCTCTGGGTAGGAAAACAACTTATTTATGGTTTAAAATACAAGATACTGTAGTGATTGGTCTTTTTTTAGGTTCAAGTGGGCATGAAAAGGGATCTTTACACATAAAAAATATTAGGAGTTTTCAGGCTATCCCTGAAAATGATTCATGTCACTAACTTTGGGTAACTTACAAAAAATATTTTGGATGATTTTACATGTCACAAGACAGCTGAGAAGACTGATCAGGATTTGACGTTTTTAGTTGAAACAATTTCATGTAAACACCATCTCTTACCCATTCAATGGTATGGCAGCAGAAGTTAAAAACAAGAGCAATCGTCCCACCACAAAAAAAACATATTTGAGTAGGGTTTTTTTAAGGAAGTAACGTACAGTATCTTCCTTCTGATGAAATTACAAGTGCAATGTTGTTGTGTGTGCCCTGGGGTCAGTCATACGCAAATTCAATCGTTAAAAGGAACCGTGAGTTGCATTAAAAAAGGTGCGGACAGAAATCCGTGTCAAAACATTCCTTCCCTATCATGTGGTGTTGTCAGAGTAGCGACTTCGGCATGCAGTCAAGGGCAGCCAAAAAGCAATGTGGGGATGGGAGGTAAGCGCTTTGATCAGTTGGCATGGCAACACTGATTCCTTTGTGTGTCGCTCCAGCAAGGAAAGAGGCAAATAATTTGGCATATGATGACAGACCAATACACAAATGAGGTGTTGGTTTTTGATTTGTTTTAACGTGCACTCAAAAAATGTTTTTTTTTTTTTTTTTTTTTTTTTTTTTTTTTCGGGCAGGAGGTGGCACACAGCGTAATGTTTTTGTTGTCAAGCCAGATATTCTCCTACTCTCATATGGCTTCTCAGAGAGCCAGAGACATCAGGCTGGCTTTTTGTGGGCCAAAAATCTGTAGCCAAAGGCAATCAGTCTGTATTCCTCAAAAAGCCAGAAAAGGGCAAAAACAAAGGAGGTCAAGTGTAGGAGAGGAAGGTGAACATTAGAAACAAATAGCTGAAGCCTTTGTCTTTTTTAAACCGTTTCAGTTTGTTGTGTTTGTCATTATGGTACTGTTAGACTTTTTTTTCTTTAATTTTGGTAACATGTTTTATCTGCTGTTTTCAGCGAGTGGCACTCAGTCAGGAGGACGATGGTCCCTGATGGAGGGATGCAGCCACATTCTTCATTCCGAACTTGGCCCCTCCTCCCTCCACATCCAAACCTCCACAGGGAGGCCTGGCTATGTACAGAGGAGACTGCTCCTTTTGCTTTCTTTTAAGGAGCAGGGATGATTCATACAACCAGTACTGTATATCACGGCTTTCTCTATCCGTGCTCTCACTGCAATAACAACAGTAGTTGCTATTACATTTAATTGTAGTGTAGCTTATGCTCCTCCCATTTCTCCTCTTTCAGGTGGTCCCTTACAAGCTGTCCTTATTTGTCACTCTAACCTCACTTAGCTGTCGTCAGTGCCAGAGCAAATTGGCATCCCAGAGCAAATTGATATTTACTCTGTGGAAATGTGATTTGCAGTATCAGCCTCTCTCTTATTGCTCAGCACAAGACAGACTTGCACTCAGTTGAAATGACGCACATTATTTGGCACAAGACATTTTTTTCTTTCTGCTGGGTGTAGTTTGCAAAACCAGACTTGTATTTGTTGGAAAGGTATGACTATTTTCTACACTCTCCAGCCCTTCAGAGACTTTTTGGGGGTACCAAATCCAAATATAGGAAGAGAAAGAAGTCAATTAATGTGAGAATGAGTGTCTCCATGCGTGTTGAAGGGTGGAGTACATTACTTGAGGTGTGATTAGGAAGAATTTGGAATTAATTTGACAATGGAAGCGTGTAGAAATGTACTTGGTTTTTTTCCGAAGGTTGAGTCTCAAGGCAAACATCAGCAAGGCAGAAATGAGCATTATGGGTAATCCTGTGTTGGCATCACAGTGATGCACACTGGTAACAATGTACTTGAAGGTTGTTAGTTTGTTCTTACTCAGTCTGTTGCTGCTATTGGAGATGTTTGCTTGAGGTTTGATGAGGGCAGATAACAGCATGAGCAAATTTTGGATAAACATAATTTGAATTGTTTTTATTTATGTGGGTGGTTCTGCAATTCCCATAGTGATAGCCCGAATGAATGAGGAACATTGGATTGGAATCCATATTGGAGAAATATATTGTATTTTATGAAGACCAAAACATGCTTCTATCGATCCATGTGCTTGGTTAATGGTCATTAGGAAAAACAAAAAAAAAACATGTTGTTTATTTTATACTTGTGAGGGCGTACATTACTTCCAACGGCCGCAACTCAGTGTCCAAAATCACATGGCCTTATAATCTGGCTCTTTCTTCCTTTTGCATTCTTGATTGGACACCTTTGAAGGATTTGTATTGTATAATTTATTTCCATGTATTTAGTTCCACTGAGTCATGCATTTAACGATGAGTGTCGAATTAGAACAACATGGTTCAAGATTCTGTAACATTGGCTTCTTCTGGAAACTAAAGCTGCGACAAACTTGCTCACAGTCTGATTGCAGGCTCAGCATGTGTACTCCAACATACATGCTATGATCATTCTCCAATGTAAGAGCTGCAACAAACCGTCAGCATTTACTGAGATAATACAAAATTGGTGATGATGATAGCTGTGGCTAATACTGTTCCATATCTCTCAGCCAGAATAAAAACATGTTGTTGAATAGGACGATGAACGTAATTTACACAAGTGGGCAAATATGGATAGTAGTCGTTCATTAAAGTTGTATTTTTTTTCTTTGTTGGGAGTCAAATTGGTTCAAATAAAAATCATAAGATAAAAGGGATCCAGGTAGTGCGATATGTACTGTTATGTGATTGGCAGATTGATTTAGGTTTGTTAATTGTGCTACCCACTACACACATTGGTTATCAGGCACTGACTCTAATAATCGTCTGATAGGAAGGGATTCTTTCTACTCGTTACATATTAATAATCATAATTCATTGCTTTGAAAGCTTCAATGATTCATTCATTTCTTTACTTTTGCTGCCTGCCCAAAACTGACCACTTCCTTGTCCTGTCACAGTGTCAGAGATATGACAGTCAGACACTGTGGACGAAGACTCGAACCCAGAAAGATTGTCCCTACTTCCGGCAGTTCATGCAGCCATTCACGACAGACGTCTGAATTCTGCAGCCTTCTGCCAAGCTATTTATTGAGAGTACATGCAAATTAAAGTGATACATTAGTAAAACATAATTTTCTTGATTAGAATACCACACCTCTTGAATTCTAAGCACGAACAGCTGTATGCAATAAAACATTGTGTTTTCCATGAACTGATAATTTTGTAACCGGGTTACTGAGCTCTTCCGGTGAAGGAGTTTGAAATCCTAAATTACTTCTGTAATAAGGAGTTTCCCAAGTCCTAAATTCTGTGCCAGGCCAGATCTCCTAGATTAAGCTGACAGTTTAACTTGCTGTGTCTGTTGACCTGATTGACCCCAGGTTGTCTGTGCTTCAATTGTGTATTCAGTCTCACATGTTGGCTAAGCATATAACAGCATGAAACTTTTAAATATGATAACTTCTTATTCTGTCTAATCGCTATCCCACAGTCATTGCACTAAAAAGTAGTCTCTCGAAACAGTCTTCCAAATCTCTCCATAAGAAGAGAATAATACTGCTGAAACAGGGTGTACAGACTGCTTTCTAACATTTTTCCCCCACATCTTCATTGCATGCACAAAGGAATAACACCAGCGCAAAGGTTTTAACATGTTTTTCCATATCTAGTGTTAGTGTCTGTGATGCTCCTTTTACATTGTGTCTCCCAATCTCTCTTTTCGTCCCATCTTCATTTTAGCGTCGACATTTTTTTCTTTGCAAGGGCTATCAATACCACCAAGGTAGATGCACACAGGTGGACAAAAAATACTTTATGCTGGATAAAACCAATGTCTCCCAAACAAGAACCCCCAACAGGTGTCAGGAAGATGCTCCAAGTGAAGCTGTTCCTTCGCCTGATATTTTGGACTACAAAATGGTCTTTGCTCGGTCAATACTTTTCCTTTGATAACTTTTCCAAATTTTATCTATTAGTGTTGTGTTTCTTTTGTATTTCAACTCAAAATGAATAATTTCAGACTGTCAATGATATCACGACCCTTCATAAATCCATAAATATCCATAAATAAATTCAAGGCATAAATTTGCTGCTTATTCAAGTTAAATTCTAAGAAGTATTGCTTATGTCTATGGTTAACATAATTACTAATGACTTTATAAAATCATTTGGCTCTTCCAGCTGTTTTGAAAAAAAAAAAACCTTTTAATGTCATTGTCTACAGAAAAAAAACTAATGGGCCTCCATCCATTCCACAGTCACACAGTGGGCATATTTTTTATGCTGTTTGTTGCACAAAACATTTTCAAGAAGCCTTCTGCACTGTGTAAAAAGATTCTGCTCTTAGGAAGGGAGGGAGAGGGGGGAGCGAGACAGTCCGTACATTCAGTCCAATAGTTTTGAATTGTGACTTGTAAATACTCTTTCATACAGCTTTTTGATAGTGTTTTAATTGTATCTGTTAAAAATAAATAAATACAAAAATAGATGTACATAAACCCCTGATGGGCGAAAAAAAAATGTAGAATATATGAATTTATTTGTACACAAGAACACTGGATTTCTTTACTACTTGATTGTAACAAATTAATCATCTGCCAAAGTGTTTTTATTTGACTTTTATCCTGTTGTCTTTTCCATGTTTGATTTTTAACAGAACTGCAGAGTTTATGTTCATGCTCTATTTAATTCTGTTGAATAGATTTTATGCGCGTGCGTGAGAGTGTGTGTGTGTGTGTGTGTGTGTGTGTGTGTGTGTGTGTGTGTGTGTGTGTGTGTGTGTGTGTGTGTGTGTGTGTGTGTGTGTGTGTGTGTGTGTGTGTGTGTGTGTGTGTGTGTGTGTGTGTGTGTGTGTGTGCATGTGTGTGTCTTTGTGTGTGTGTCTGTATTTAAAAGGTATCTCCTTTTTAAGTTATTGGTTCCCCTGTATACTTTTACTTTGTCTTTTCTTTGTCCCGTGTCGGTCAGAGAACATATGGGATTACCTGGGATAGTTGCGGGAAGGGCTGTGAGAGTTAAAACTTTAGGAACTTCTGGACTCACATTTATTCTGTATGGCAAAATGGTCTCACTCACGTTTCTATGAAATCAAGTTGTTCATAAATATCTCTATATATTGATATAATAAATTTGTAAAAACTGACTCCTATGTAGTCCTGTTCCTTTAAAATCAGTTTTTGAACAAAATCAGTATTGGTCGTTAAAATGGGATATCTTGATGAGGAGCATAAATCACTTATTGTATTTTCTGCCCAATAAGGCACACATAAATACATATTTTTTTTCTCAAAAGCCAATGTTTTTTTATGTGATGTACCTCACAGTATATGTAGATCATTATTCAAATTTTTGGGATGTAGTATTTTAAATTTTCTGTAAAGTGCATTGTTCCAGCTGCAGTGGTTGTGAAAGCTCAATATGTATAAAAAATGTACTCTATTGTATTTCCTTTTAGTATAACTTCATATATTGGCTACATAACGTAACCACTGACACTATTGTAGCTTCTATTCTATAATCTGTAGCAGTGGTCCCCAACCTTTTTTTGCGCCACGGACCGGTTTAATGTCAGACAATATTTTCACGGACCGGCGGATGAATAAACTTTCCAAAGACATTTGTTTTTTATTCATTTTGCTAGCTTACGGTGGGCTAATTTTATGTATCACGGGACCTAGAAAAGCGTTTTGACATGCGCCAAGAGTAAGTCGTAGACAAATGCAATCCAGTCATTTTTCATTTTTCGTTTTATGTAAATTATTTATTCTTTCTTCCACCAAATGACCCATGGACCGGTACCGGTGCGCAGCCCGGGGGTTGGGGACCTCTGAACTATTCTATAATAAATCTAGAATTCTAATGTGTTGGGCCAGAGCTATGAAAACCGTTTTAAAATAGGCCATTTTTTGAAGGTGCACTTTATAATCCGAAGCCCCTTATAGTGCAGAAAATAAAATAGATTAAACTGCAGTTTGTAGAGAATTTCCTCATTGAAAATAATTGTGGTAAACTAAATATTTAACAAGTTCTAGGAAATACAACAATGTAACCTATCGATTAATGAACATGAAAAGCAATAGCCATTTAAAAGCGTTTCACAAGAAAAAGGAAAAATAATGTAATCATAATAATAATACATTTCATTTATAAACGCGTCTCAAAAATCTCAAGGACACGTCACAAGATATTTTCTTCTGCAGGTAAGCAGCGGCAGCCACACGCGGCAGCGTTCACTCAGGTTTAACCGTTGAACATTGATATAGGTAACATCCGATTTACGCACGGGTTCTGTTTCGACCAACCGCTCGTAAGTTAAAATGGTCGTAAGTCGAAATCCATTCAAATGTTGAATAGAGATTCGATGCTAAATGAGTTGCAAACGACCTGATTCTGACACCACGGGAACAGGCGGGGCCACTGAGCAGGCGGGTGAGCAAATTGTTGACATTGGCGGTTGTAGGATCAATCGGGTTGATCAGCTCACCAGGCAGTCGTAAACTGGCGCCGTGTACAAGCTCCGCTGGAGATGAGTCAATGTCAAGTTTCAGCGTGGAGCGGATGCCCAGCAATACCAGAGCCACGTTATCCACCCAGTGTTCGGCATTGCCGGAAGACATCAGGGACGCCTTCAGTTGGCGATGGAGGCAGTCAACCATGCCGTTTGCGGAAATTGCACGGCGTTCCTAATGGTGCAGACTCGAACTGGGCTCCACAATCGGTGGTGATGGTTTTCAGCGTACCAAAGTGAGCGATTCAGTGTTGGAGGAAAGCATTGCCAAAAGTTTTGGCACCGCAATCCGGTAAGGGAAAGGCTTCACACCATCGGGTGAAACGGTCAACGCAAGTTAGCAAGTACTGCAAGCCACGGGAGCGGGGAAGGGTTCCGACGACGTCGATGTGGACGTGACCGAACCACACGTATGGGCGTCTGGTGTGTCAAAAGTTCCCACAGGCCCGACGTGGCGTTCTTGTCACCCGAGCGCTGATGCCCGACCCGCCTCGGCTCTAATCCTGGCCCGGCCGGGTGACACGCCCCCCTCCGGTACCATCACGCGGTCGATTGCTGTGCGAGAGTGAGATGCTGGCTTGCTGGCCAATATTGCCGTAGACGTTGCGGTGCCAGGTGTAGAATTAAGATTTTAAAAATAATGTCTGGCGGCCATGGTTGTAAGTATGGGTGATCGTAAATCGAGCCGGTGGTAAGTCAGGTGGTACCTGTACTTATATAATGAGCCAGGGATGCTCAATACGTCGATCGAGATCGACCAGTCAATCTCGAAGGTACGACTGTATTGGTAGATCGCATGGCAAGGTGATGTGACATTGTCATGAACTTCTTCTTCTTTTCCTTTCGGCTTTTCCCCTCAGGGGTCGCCACAGTGAATCAATGTCCTCCATCTATCCCGGTTTTGTGCATCCTCTTCTCTCACACCAGCTACCTTCATGTCCTCCATGACCACATCCATAAACCTCCTCTTCGGTCTTCCTCTCGGTCTCCTGCCTGGCAGTTCAAGGCTCAGCATCCTTCTCCCGATATAGTCACTCTCTCTGCTCTGGACATGTCCAAACAATCTCAGTCTGGCCTCTCTGACTTTCTCTCCAAAGCCTCTAATATGAGTCGTCCCTCTAATGTACTCATTCCTGATCCTATCCAACCTGGTCACTCCCAAAAAAACCTCAACATCTTCACCTCTGCGACCACCAGCTCTGCTTCCTTTCTTTTCTTCAGTGGCACTGTCTCCAGTCCAAACATCATGGCTGGTCTCACCACGTTTCCTTTCATCCTAGCTGAAACCCTTCTATCAGATATCACACCTGACATTTTTCTCCAGCCGCTCCAGCCTGCCTGGACACGCTTCTTCACCTCTTTTCCACACTCTACATTGCTTTGGACAGTTGACCCCAAGTATTTAAAATCCTCCACCTTCTTTATCTCGTCTCCCTGTAGCATCACTCTTGCACTTGGATCCCTCTCATTCACACACATATATTCCGTCTTCCTGCGACTGATCTTCATTCCTCTCCTTTCCAGGGCATATCTCCACAGCTCTAGTTTCTCCGTCACCTGTTCCCTGGTCTCGCTACAGATCACAATGTCATCTGCAAATATAGTGGTCCAAGGAGATTCTTGTCTAATATCGTCTGTCAGGCTGTCCATCACCATAGCAAACAAGAAGGGGCTCAGAGTTGACCCCTGGTGGAGTCCCACCTCCACCTTGAATTCCTCAGTCATACCGACAGCACACCTCAAAACTGTCTTACAGTCATGATACATGTCTTGTATCGCTCTAACATACTTTTCCGTCACTTCATTGTCATGAACTGACGCAATACAAATAAAGTTGAGTTGTTTTGAAAACCCTCGACGTAAGCCTATCAGCATTCCCTTCACTTGATTGATACACTGGACAACCAATCAGATGACATCTCATTATTAGACATACCGCATGCTCAAACAACACCCCTGAGCATCTGAGCACTGGCGGAAAGGTGCTTTGATCCTCTCCTCTTTCATCGAGAACTGCTTCATGTAACAAAGAGGGTACAGAAAGTGCTTAAGAATGAATGACTCTCCTGTGTCTTTGTGTTGTCATATTGTCTTTTTGTTGTCATATTATTTGTAATATAGTTTTTTTTTTCTTTTGACTTCAAGACAGCGCCGCAAGAGTGGATGCCTTTCCAGCAGCTCATGTATTTTATTTTTCTATTTTCATTCCTTCCATCAATTTGCTGCTGAGAAATGTAAATTTCTCCACTGCGAGACGAATAAAGGGAAATCCAATCCTATCCAATCCAAAGTTAACAAGCTAGCCGTGAGTTACATCCATTTTTTTGCTCAGTTATTTCCCCTTAAATATAAGATAGGGTATATAAATGACTGTGGGAGCTAGCTGGACCAAGTAAGAATACAAAAACTATTACTTTCGTAAGGAATGGGAGGATGACTTTTTGTTCACTGACGTTTTCAAAGTGTGTTTGTCTTGCTTGCCAGGTATCAGAGTGAACTCCGGTAATGTAAAAAAAATTACATAATTATGTTGTATTGTTCAACACATGCGGTTATATATCTACATAAGTACAGTGAGGCCCTGGCTTACGAACTTAATTGGTTCCCAGACAGAGTGTGTAAGGCGAAAAGTGTGTATCCCAAAAATTAATTACCCATAGGAAACCATTAAAATGAGAATAATCCGTTCCCAGGTCTCCATAAAATATAATTGGCAACTAAATAAGCCTTAAAACTACACACAATATACCTTATTCTATGTATAATAAATGTGCTATTGTATTGTAATGAAAGAAATACACTAATAAAGTCACTTTATTTACATTTGTGATGGTCGTTGATGGCTCTTAATTGACATCTGTTGCTTTCTGACTTGTAAACTCTTACGAAACTGAGGCATCACATTATCATTCATCATGTTGATGATTCTTATAGCCACAGTCTTTTCTGGATGGAACTGTTAAATAAAAACCTGCGCATCATTCCACTTAGCCAACATTGCCTCTCACTTGATGCTGCAGCCATCTCCTCCTCCTCGCCCTCACATGACAACTCCTAAATGCCTTGCTTCTGCTTGTCCTCTTGAATCCAAATCAAATCCTCTGTGTTGAGGACCTCATTATGGTCAGCAACAAGCTCCTCAATGTCATCTGCATCCACTTCGAGTCCCATGTTCTGTCCAATGGAAACAATGTCGTCCAAAACAACAGTCATGACGATCAAATCCTTCAAAGTCCCTCTCAAGGAAGCATGCGGACCACAAATTCTTCCATGCTGCTTTCAAGGATCGAAGGGTAACATCATGCCAAGCCTTTTCTATCAGCTGAACACAATAATACACATTGAAATGGTCTTTCCAATAATCCCTAAGGGATAGTTCGGTGTCATTAGTCACGTGAAAGCATTGAGTAAATAACGCCTTTGTGTAAAGCTTTGTTGCGAAGGATGGGAGCCAAGGTGCACTTAGCATATCGGTACTGGGCCGCTAAATCAGACAAACGCACACCTCGTTCGTGTTTCTCAATGATCTCCTTCTTCTCCTCGACTGTAATTTTGTTACGTGTCTTCTTCGGCTGAACACGAGGGAGAATATCGCATATTGGCAAAGCACAATCCATAAACCACATCTATATGTCAAAAACGCCCTGACACACTATTGATAGTCGCTAGTTCAGCCAAGGTTAAGGTAAACACCAAAAGCATTTGGAATAGTGGGACCCAAAGCAAAGCTCGTCACAACCTGGTGGGGTCTTTTTTGGTCCCATAACAGCAAAAGTATCCGTGAAAAAAAAATCATTGAAGACGATCGATGTGTGCATTCATTGCAAAGGGGTGTGGAAAGGTAGGCCGGCTGGGGCGCTGTTTGGTCGTGTGCTTTGGTGTTCTTCCTCTGAAGATTACTCCGCCAGGCGTGGTGGGGCGGCGCTCCATGTATATCCCGAAAAGTAGTGCTTAATTTTCATAAATTTAACGTTCGTAAACCGAAAATTTCGTAAGGCAAGGTGTTTGTAAACCGAGGCCCCGCTGTAGTATTTTTAAAACTAAAATCGCATTACTGTATATGAAAACATGGCTTATCATAGAAGTCTCGAAGTAGTACATTCATCGCGATAAATTAATTACCTAGTGTGGTTGGTATGGTGTATTTTAAATGTATTAATCTTTTAATTAACTAATTTTTAGTCTACCTTTTTCTTGTTTCTCTAGGTGTGATGCCTTTTTCTAATATCCCTTTTCATGTGTTGGCTTTTTGAGTTCGAGTGTTTGATAGCGGGGAAACAACTGTCAGTCACAACTTGAATTGGACATAGATTGCCTGTCATTAAGTTTGTGTTTGGCAAAGCACAATCCATAAACCACATCTATATCTCGAAAACGCCCTGACACACTATTGATAGTCGCTAGTTCAGCCAAGGTTAAGGTAAACACCGAAAGTATTTGCAATAGTGGGACCCAAAGCAAAGCTCGTCAACAAACTAACCTCAAGGAGAACACTCCGTGTCCAAGACATGAAGTCAGCATATTTTATGTGCCCTGTGTAGGCTATTAGAAGTGGCTGATGGTTATTTAAACACTTTATTTCGTCATGATGAACAGTGCTTTTAAGGTATGTTTTATTTAGCAAGCAAGTTCCCTGTTCAGTACTTGCATTGCTCAGAAAAGTGTTCTTACTGTTTCGTTAACCTGAGCACTTTTGATGGATCCAGTGTTGTATTCTATTTTTATTTTGTAATGACATGTATTTGGAGATTTACAAAAACAAACCAGCGATATTCTCCCTGGTGATCGAAACTAAAGGTTGCAGGTAGGATTTGGGATTACACTCTAATGAGTCTAGTCTCAAATCCAGCAGAAAGTAAAATTGCCTGGGGTGCATCTGTTCAAGTGTGTTTAAAAACAATAAAATGCATTATACATTTTTGGGTGATGCAAATCTCCTAATTTGTCTCAATGTTCAATATTGTAATGAATTAAAAAATAATTTCCCAACAATTTCAGATAAAATTAAAAAATATGAATTAGATCAATTAATTACAGATTATAAATAAGGGCATCCGACGTAAAAGCTTGGCCCAAACAAACATGCGAATCAAACCTCTGAAGATGGACGACGCTGATTCGCTGTGGTGACCCCTTGAAGGGAAAAACCCAAAGGAAAAGAAGAATTAAGGATTATAATTTCATTATTTTTTACATTTTTAGTCTATTTACAGCACTAACTACATGTACTTTTATAAAATAAAAACTATTTGTTTATTTGCTTTTGTTTTGAGCATGAATGGTTGTTCATCCATGTCTATGGGTGGCAACTCAAGTAGTTCATTGTGATCCCCTGCCTACTGCCCAAAGATGTCTGGGTTAGGATCCAGCACACCCGCGACCCTTGTGAGTATAAGCACCTTGGCTAACGGATGGATGGGTGGTACTGGTCCAGAAAAAGGTCAAGAGCTCTCTCCATATGACTCCCGGCAGTCTCCCTAATGAGGTATTCCGCGCACACCTCACCGGCAAGAAACCACTGGGAAGACTTGGATATGCTGCACTCATTGTCTCCCGGTTGACCTCACAAGAGCCGAGTCTATCCCTGAAAGAGCCGCCCAGAGTGGCCAAGAAGAGGGATGTTTTGGCTTTTCTTTTCCATCTACCACCCTCACAACATAAGGTCAGAAGAATGAGGTGAAAAGATGAATACATACCAAAAAAGGTGACTGTTTTGCTTTTCTGCAATCATACAGGCTACCTTCACCTTTTCTTTTACATCATCACCAATGCGTGGCTCTCTCACTCAGTATCTGCCGCATCCTTTTTATTCTTTTGTAACATTCCTTGCTTGATGACTTATTTGCTCGGCTCAGGGGAAGCAGTTGGTTTGCCTTTTGTCGCCTCATAAAAGTTTCTGCTATAAAGTCTTGCTGTGTTCTGAAACACAATTATCACACGACTGCCTCTCTGCCGCTCCTTTGGTTCCCCTCCCCTCTCTTCCTCACGGATGACACTTCCATTATCTCCTGGAGAATAAATTGCACAGATTAGCCACAGAATCAGATAGAGTGGCAGGCATGCGCTGATGTTTGTCTGTCTGTGTTTATTTGCATCTGTGTGCATAATGTCTGGCAGCAGCATTTTACTGTCGTTTACCTGTGTGTCCCTGTGTATTCTTGTATATGTTTGTCTACACACTATTTTTGACAATTTTTTGTGTTTGTGAGTGTTGTTCGTGTGTTTCCTGACTATCTCAAAGTGTACTCTAGTGTGGTGTGGCGTGTATGTCTATGTATATGTCTAGGTGTGTATGTGTGTGTGTGAGTGTGTGCGCGCATGTGTGCGTGTGTGTGCGTGTATGTGTGTGTGAGTGAGTGACTATACGCACTGAAAGCCACTTAATAAAACAAGTGCCATTATCAGATAATTCTCAAAAAGTCTCCACTGTCATAAAAGTCTCCACTCTAAATCATTTTGATGCTGTCAGATGGAGAAACACAGGAACAACATTTGCAATTCAGATTATGAGCACTTGTGACTTTGTTGAATGGACTCGGGCCTTTAATATTCTCTGCTCTTTTTTTTCTTGATCTATTTTTTTCTACTGCAGATGTGAGAGGGGGCTGTACCAGTTGTCTTTGGGTGGGTAGCTAAGTAAACCCAAGATTAAATAATTCTGCATCTGTCAGTTGTACAGTAGTGGTCCATCGATGAAAGGTTTCTTCAGCCGTCATCTGTCCCTCTTCGCCCCTGAGGTGGCGGTGCCATCTGCTATGATAGGTCCCTCATCTAAAGTTGGGGGGAGCAGGGGACTATTTCCTGAGGCTACACTGATTACTTCGATTGTCCTGACTGATTATGGTCTACGACTGGCCTGATTACCCCGTTAGCCCTGGTATCATCTCATCAACATAACTAAGCCTATGTGGTAACGATTTCAGAAGTGTGTTGTAAGCACGATCCAAATTAAACCTCACACTACCATGGCGATATTGTGAATGTTTTTGCTGTTTTATAAAAATAGCTTATTTTATTCCCCTTTCAAACCAAAGTTTTAGTTTGCTGACGAAGCCTCTCGGATAAGAAGCGAAACATCCTAGATTAAATAGTAATTACATTATATGTTTATATCACTGTTCAGCATTCATATGATCATGCAACGGTGCACATGTACAAAATGAACTCGATGTAATTTTCTGACACTAGAGCCCGGATTGATAAGACCTTGTTGGTGTCATGATCTGGTTGGCGACAAACGGGGGGCGCTGTCGGCCCCTCCTGCACCTGCACAGGTGCTGGTCGTTTCCAATCAGTGACGCTCAAAAGGATACCCAGCACGACCATTCGGGGTCGGGTCATTGTTGAATGTCATTGTTGTTTGATGCACTGTTGTATGATGTTGAACGCATTGTATGCTGTTGTATGCAATTGTATTCATTGTGTACAGTGCATGTGTTTTTTAATCTTTAATCTCGGACTTTTAATCTTGGTTTTCTTTTGATACTTTGTATTTTTTCCGTTCAGAAGATTTTAATGTTTTTAGATTTTGTTCCTGCTGACTTTATTTTAATACAATATCTCAAATACAACCTCCTGCTCCCTCCTGCCTGCTTTTTGGGATCCGCACCAGCCATCACCACCTCACAAATACGTGACAGTTGGTGCATCGATGAAAAGGTTTCTTCAGCCGTCATCTGTACTTCTTTGAAGGTGTCGGACGTTTCGCTTTCATAACAAATAATTTACAGTACAGTTTACATGCAAATAATTGCAATGCAATTATTACAACAATTTTCCTCTTTAGCAGTAAAGTAGCCGATATAAAGCACTGGAGTACACATCTACATCATAGTGTGACATTGTTTGATACTGTACTTTTTCATTGCATTTAATTTGGCAGACAGCAGTTACAACAATCCCTCTGAATCATTGTAGAAATCATTTAATCAAACGAATTACAATTATCCATCCATCTTTTTTTTAATTATCTGGGGTTTGGTCACGGTGACAGCAGCTTGAGCATGGAGACCCAAACCTCTCCATCGCCACTTTCCACTACTCCAGGACCCCTAGGGGGTCCCAGGCCAGCCGGGAGACATATTTTCTCTAGTGTTTTCTGGGTCGACCTTGTGGCCTCCTGCCGCTGGGGTTGAGCCAGAACAACTCACCACCTCACCTTATTTTAACTGTTCATTTACTAGACTCCTTCAAAAGAGCATCAAACAACAGAATGCTGCATTTGGAGTCTGACAGAAAAAAAAGAGATAAGAACACATTACATCATGTTATTGCACAGTGTGTTCTTTTGTATCTCAATTTTGCGTTTAAATGCCTTCCATTTGTTTGTGAATGTTGCATTTCAATAACTGCATGCAAAGTTGCTCAAAGATGCTACTTTTTATTTTTAAAATGTCTGAAAAACACTGTTTATGTAAATGAGTCAATATCTACGGAAGTTTACCAGGTGCGGTGCATGTGACTATTAATGTGTGTTTGTTTCTGTGATTCTTGTGTTTGAAATGTTATCATTGGGTCAATACCACCTCTTGTCTATACATGTCTTGTGTGTGCAACAATTTATCGTTACAGTCCGAGACGATGAATTAGTAAGGTAACTTTATACGAGTTATGCATGCATGCATAACTTGAGTCTATGAACGATTCTTGATAGTGTCGGCCAACTGCATCGGTTGACTGTACCCCACGTGATATGGCTGCCATCTGCTGGTAGTGTGCTGTCATTTAATAAAAAAACGTTTTTGTAATTCACTCATGACCCAGAAATTTAAAGTACGTAAATGTATTGGTTTTTATCCAAGACAATATCTTGACGCTTTCCACCTCTCTGCCCTTTATTTACTATTCTTAGTCTTATTACCCCCCGCCCCCCAACAAAAAAACATGTATCTACAAAGAATGCACAGTAATTGCTGTAAATACAGCAAATAGCAAGAATTCGAGTAAAGGCAGGTACGTTTTCTTTCTTTTTAGTATTTAACATATATAACACAGGCCAGTGGAGCAATGTTCAATTCCTTAATATTTAGATTTCTGAGTCATGATTGAATTACTACGGTACGGAGCCCCTAAGGGGACATCGAAGAAAAAAAAAAAAAACTTTGCGAGATCTCGCAAAACTTTGCGTTCCCTCGCAAAACTTTGCGTTCCCTCGCAAAAGTTTGCGTTCCCTCGCAAAAGTTTGCGTTCCCTCGCAAAACTTTGCGTTCCCTCGCAATACTTTGCATTCTCTCGCAAAGATTGCGAGATCTCGCAATCTTTTTTAAAAAAATGTGCGTTCCTGTACTTCCGGGTCAGCTTGGCTCAGGTAGACGGTCGCGCGCGCTGCTTATTGAGAGAAGGCAACAACTCGGCGCATCATGGAGGAAGACTTGGAACACTTCTTGCAGTCAAGAAACGTCCCTCACGTGGACATTGCACGTATGAAAAGCGACAAGGTGGGCATACAGCTACAAAGTCTGATGTAATAAGCAAAACAAGAGAAACATGGACATTTTTTTTCGAAGTAGTATTGGTAGTAAGTCAATAAAGTGAAAGTGAAGCTAACATTTCTATCTACTCTACCTGTACTGTTAATTCTATTTTAATAATGAGGTTATTAACACAATTTAAAATCGATATTATAGTTAGTAATTGGGCTGCCGCTACCTAATATACTATTCTCGTGTAATACTGAATACAAATAATGATGACTGTAGTGTCCCATCACTCATGTGAATATGTTAAATGTATTAAAAGTTATTGATAATTAAATAAACATGTCAAGTATTTATTCTCACAATTTATCTTTGCAGGTTGACATGGCAGTAATTGCTATGATGACCGAAGAGCAAATGGGCAAATATATCACTTCTTATGGTGATCGAATAGCTGTCCTTTGCTTTTGTCATCAGAAAATGTCCAGTGGTGATAATGAACTGCTCCTCCAAAAATTAAGAGGCAAAATAAGATCAAGGAAAAAAGGTGTACTGGCTGAGACTTCGGGAGTACTCCAAAACCATGTTGATGGGATGGCAAGACATAACAATGTTTCTGCAGAAAAGACTCAAAGGAAGATTTATGGCAACGATTACCATCAAGTGAGGACAAGCAAAGGTGGAGGAACAAGGTATGCCATCCTGGAAAAAAACAGCAACTGTCGCTCAAATTTTGGAGCTGGGAAAAGGGCTATTTTTCCCAGATGGAAGCTAAACCAAAGGACCTGTTGAAGACTTTACTTTTGAGGTCTGTGATTTCAAAAGAAACCACATTGCTTTAGATGAAACAATTGGCAGACTCTATGAAAAAAACAAATTGAAACTGTTAAGATTTTACATTGGCACAAAAGAAAATACTCCAACATCTCATTTGGATGAATGCAGTGAAGCTCATTCATCTATCACCAACATGGTGGGAGAAAGTGCGCAATTGATTGATTGACTCTCTTATGTCTACACACACATGCACACACATCAGTTTAGGAGCATTTCATTATTTGTACTTTGAGATGTAAAACATCTGTCATGGTCAACCTTGCGTAGGGCAGTCTACAGTTGTATTTTCCTTTTGTGTCTACAATTGATTTCATGGTTATTATTCATTCATTCAATTTTCCATATCACTTATTCTCCTAATGGTTTCGGATATGGTGCCACTTTCAGTTTGACCTAAAGGTTTGAAGTTGATATGTCATGTAATGTTGCAAATATTTGCACTGTTCAAACAAAAGCAATTCTTTTTGTACTTGATATTGTATTCCATTTATATGTTTGTGATTGCTGTTCATACCAATTTGTCAATGTTAATAAAATTTGTTCCAAATAATTCATGTTTTTTTTTAAACACAAGACACCACCTGCTGACGAAATTGAAGAGTGACAATTATGTTATCATTTACAGGCAAGTGATTGTGTACTGGGGTGCAGGAATACTATTCAGATCCACATTGGTTAAGTATTTGTGGTTAAAATCAGCAACCAAGACAGTATATTTATTGACACCCAGAATGATTTGACAAATGAACATTTCATATTGATCAAATATGCTTTCCTTATACAGTAACAAAAACAGCAGACAAAAAATTATTTAAATTGTGATTGTTATATATTATTCGTCCTCAAATGTATCCCAATAATCCATTTAAAGTGAAGTGATAAAAGAAATGATGAACAAAGGGTTGAAGAAATGGCAATGGTCGTCGGATTCAGCCTTCATTAAATGTTACTTCGAACCAGTTGAGGAGCCATAAAATGGTTTCACCCAAACACACACCAAAAAATATATGGTTATTGCTTTGAGTAATTCATGTTTAAATTTTAATGTAATATAATTCCAGTATGACTGGTATACGGAAACAAAAATGCTTTCACCAAAGGTTAATGTCTCTGACCCCTGAAAACATCATGCTTCTAATTTAGAATTGCAGTAAGGGCCTCTCTGAGGTGCAAGTACAAGTTCACAGCCTGATACGGCTCTTTTGGTGGCATCAGACCAGACTGGGCCATTAAGGAAGCACACAATACAAATACATCCGGATCACAAGGCATAGTTAAACGGAAGACACACTGGCTTTTGCATAGTTGAACTTGTTCATTGTCAACTGTGGAGAGGAAGTCCCTTGTGCCATAAAGTTCAGGTAAAGAATACATCACGTTGGGCCGACCACTGGGGACATTTATGTTCTTTGAGGGCCTGATGAGATGGCTGTTCCAAACACGGGCAGTATCATCCAACTCATCCTGTTGAGAATAATATCAGAATCAGAATCATCTTTTTTTGCCAAGTATGTAGTACACACAAGGAAATTGTCTCCTGTAGCTGCACTAGTCTCATCAAAAAATGGAGGCACTATACAGTTCTATTGGGGTTACTTTTTAGAGAGTTAATTGCTTGAGGGAAGAAGTTGTTTAAATGCCTGCTGGATTTGGTGTGATATACAGACAGATTTAGGAAGAGTTGCACAGTCATAGCAGCTCTTATGAGCAAGAAATTATAGAATTAGACTGCTTTTCTCTCCCTGCTCCCTCCTTTCTACCTTAAACTCGTCACTCATGTTTACTACTCTGCCCATCCCCACTTTTCCTTCATCTTTTCCTTGATCATTTCACCTTCACCCTATGTCCCCACACACACACAGACCACTATCTTCTTTCCACTATCCGATTATTTACCTTCTTTTGTGTCCCATCAACACCCTCTCAAATACAAAAATACATATTTCATAAATGGAGCTACAGAATATATGAACTCACCTGAATAAGTCCCATGCAACAAAATTGCAGGATGCTTTTGTCCAGAAATCCACCATCAAAGAAGCCATTGTCTCTGAGGTCTTTGAAGAGTGATAACCAGAATTCCATGCATTGGCTGCGAAGAAACCCCCACCAATATTCAATTCTTTGATTGGCGGTGCTGGCTCCATCCAAGTAACTGTCAAGGGTGCTGCCTGGCGGTATGGGCACCAGGAAACGCTGGAAGCCTTTAACATGACCATTTTCAGTCCCCAAATCAGCTCGAACGATTCGAGGACAACCTCCCAAACGGTGCACAACTTCAATGTAGTAACCTCCAATTAACTTCGGGTCACTACTTGTTGTGTAGGCATTGAGCCACATTATTTTCCTTGAAAAGCCATCAATAGCCCCATTGATGCAAATTCCAAACGGTTTCAATTTGTCATGAATCCATATGCCAAATAAAATTCGGCCCTTTCGAGAAGTAGTTTCGTCGTCTCAGACGTCTTGCTTGCCTTAAAGACACTCCTCTCGGATCCAACTCTTTCAGGACCAGACGAACATCCTCTTTCCTGACGAGAAGCCCATGTTCTCTGCACTTACTGTACATCCACCTGTAACCGTGTAGTTGTCCGGAATTCTGCAACTGGTTGTGAATAAAGTCAACCAAGACGCCCAAGTCATCGAACGTTTTTCGGCGAAATAGTCCACTTTTGTTCACCACTCGCTTCAAATGTCTTTCACTTATTAGTAAGCCGTGTTTAATCTCAAGAACGGATTTTATATCTTTGTATTTCAATCCAATTTTAAAGTAAAACTGGATTAAAGGAACGAAAGGGTGAAAAGGCTCCATGTTTGTTGTTTTCGGTTACACTGACGATGAACCGGAAGTACATGTACGCGTATTTTTTAAAAAAAGATTGCGAGATCTCGCATTCTTTGCAAGATCTCGCAAAGAATGCGAGATCTTGCAAAAGTATTGCGAGGGAACGCAAAGTATTGCGAGGGAACGCAAAGTTTTGCGAGGGAACGCAAAGTTTTGCGAGATCTCGCAAAGTTTTTTTTTTTTTTTTCTTCGATGTCCCCTGAGGGGCTCCGTAAATTACAAATACATACGTGTTTTTGTTAAATGACAACGAACTACCAGCAGATGGCCTTCTTCGTACATAACTGTATAAAACTAAGAACAATCAATAAAGGGCCAGAGAGGTGGGAGAAATATATTATTGTCAGGGATCAAAACCAATACTTGAAAGAAGACAAAAAAGGACGTGTTTTTTAAAGTCTTTATTTATTTATTGTGATATTCTCAGTTTTCCTACAGGTAAGATCATTGCGATAAGACAGAGATATAGCTTCTCATGTTTGATGGTGTTATATTCAGAATTGTTAATAGTATGGGATGTTCAATGTTTTTTTTATGTCAATAGATGTTATGTGTCATTGATAACGTGGAAGGACACATTGAAGAGTCACCAACACGACACCACCTATCACTCCAAAAATCATTTTTCTACTGCTCAAAGTCAAAATGCACTCACTGACATAATCTGTCCATGCATACATATGTAGATATTAGATATACTGTATAATACTATGTGTATATGGTAAAAAATATATAGCATTTCAAATAAATCTGTTTTTTTTATTTGTTAAATATATTGTTTCACAGTTGAGGTTATATAGTTATACATGTGTTTGGCTGGCATTACAAGAACAATTTAAAACACATAGTTAACCCCATGTTCCTTTGGAAACAAAAGCGTATTGTAGCATGAAGGTCATGCTGGTTTCAATATATTCAAATGGACCAATGGCAAAGAAGAATCTGATTCAAATTCTTCTCTCAACACAAATTTATGATATATATATATATATATATATATATATATATATATATATATATATATATATATATATATATATAGAAATTGTACCAGAAAAAAATCTATTTTTGTAAAACAGCAAAACCCTTCACTAAACATATTATTATTATTATTATTATTATTATTATTAGTAGTAGTAGTAGTATTATTATTATTATTATTCCGAAAGGAAAATATTATAATAATTATTATTATTATTATTATTATTATTATTATTATTATTATTATTATTATTATTATTATTATTATGATATGAGGTTCAATTTGCATCGTGCTTAGAGCAGACTTCTTAGATTGTTACCATGTGGGCTTAGTACAGCAGTTGTGGTGATAGCAGGGTGAATGGGGCTATCAGTGCCAGTCATAAAACATAATCTGTCAGGAAAAAACAAGGAATCAGATTAGCTTCAGGGAATAGTCCTCTGCTCCCTCAACTTTACAGCAGGGAGCTATAAAAACAGAGGACTGGCACCACCACCGTTGGGCATTAGGGATATATACTTTATATAGGGCCACAGCTACCAGCACAATTTTAGTTCGCTGACGAAGCTTTTCAGTTGAGGAGCGAAACATCCGACACCTTCAGAGAAGTATAGATGATGTCTGAAGAAACCTTTTCATTGATAATTTCATATTATTGACATTAATATAGATTTATAGTGATTTTTCTCTGCGATATACAGGTATAGCGGGACTTTGTCCCGATAGTTGTAATTGCTACATCATTATTACTCTTATCGGTAAGTAGGAATGCACTATCCAGTTAAGACATTCATTGTGCACTCAGTCGAAACACAAGAAGCTCAACAGAAATAAGGATTCATTTTTCTACAGGGGATGAGGTTTGATATATATTTTTTGGGCTGTAAACAGCCAAACAAAACAAACCTGCGTGGCATGCAGTAATTTCTGCAAAATACAATCTTCTTTGAGAAAGAAAAAGCAAGTAAATGTCTTTGTACTTTTGAAGTTAGAGATATATATTAATTATCACATGTATTTTATTTGGTTCCATTCTTCAATTATACAAATACTTATATCGAAGACTGAAGCATCGGTGTTTCTTGAAAAATTCACACGCGCATGCAACCCACCCCCCACACCCATACACACACATGACCGCAAAACACATGTCATCATTCTTATAAAATAAGACACTGAATCCATGTAAAATATCAGCTGGGTGACGGGAAATGATATTATTACTTTTTCTCGATTTGTAGTCATACGTCAGCTGAAGGTCTGGTATCTAAAAATAAAAATCGAAATGTAGTAGAAAATACATAATTTGTGTTTGTATACACTTAGGTTCTGCTGAAATATTGCGACATATATGCTTTTAATAATGGCTTACCCTCTGCCTTTGAAAAATCTGTCAATGGAGAGAATATATATATATATGTGTGTGTGTATATATCTATATATCTACTGAATTTTCAGGGTAAATATCCTAAATACTGAACTATTTGTGTAATGAAAAAGGTAGATTCTGTGCTTATTATTACGCTTGCAGATGATTATAAAGAGGCAGCAGTTTGTCTCTTTCCATCTACATCACCCTCAGCAGCAAATTCTCATTTTATTTACAGGGATGTAAAAGTCATTTTCGCTGTCACGTGACCTAATTTAATCAAGGTGACGATACTGGGAAGTTAATGCAGCATATCTATGAGAATCCCTGCCACGTGTTGACTGCGACGTGGAAGCAAATCTGAGCAACCTTTGCTGTCTCTGACATTTGTTTGTGAGCTTCTGCAGTGGTAAAAAGCACCAATGCACAGAGCGGTGTGGAGGGTCATTTATGTGTATCATCAGGAGCAGGTTTGGAGGAGACATCACTTTTGATCAGATTTTGTTTGGTCGGAGGCTTTGATGAGGTCAACAACATCTGGGTGGGAAGATCCTTCCGCCACCTCCTTCGCGGTAAGTCCATTCTGGAGGAAACATGAACAAGGATGAAAGAGCTGGGTGATTTTTGAAGTACCTGCATTGGACGTTATGATCCTGATGGTGGCGGTATTGTGCTAAGTGAGGGTCTCCTATTAGCCCTCGTTATTCGAAGCACCATGATAATCTTTGGCATTTATAAATATCAAATTAATTTGTAGATTAGATTGTCAGCGTTCTCTAAAGGCGAAACACTATTTTTATACCACTATACCTGGTAGTTCATTACATTTAATGATTGCAATTTCTTTGCTGATAGACGGCGGTTTCCCAGGGTGATGGGGCCATTTTGAGTTTAAGTGATCCACTGGCAACTAATATTTTAAACTAAATAAAAAAATATGTAATGGAGTCATGCATTATGAATATTAAATTATGCCGGAAGTGATGCAAATTTCCCCATTGTGTGACGAATAAAGGTTTTCTGATTCTGATTCTGATGCAACGGCACACGGTATGGCACCAACGTCCCCCCGGTAGCTGATGCAGAGCTACCTGGGAAGTCGCATGGTGAGTCGCATGTCTCAGATGGTCTGGTGAATTTTAGTGAATTTTATAAAATGTTCTTTCATATTCTCTATTGTGTATATGACACTTGTGTGTAGTTGTGATAGAATGAATGTCACAGAACAGTATATAAAGTGCTAACTCCTAAACATAATATACAACGAGGATTAAACATTTTTGGTTTGCTTACATCACTGGCCATTTTCAAGATGTTTGCGTACCTAAAAACGCGATATACTATCTACTTTTACTATCTGACAGCTAATCCTCTTGTATTTCCTGTACTGATATAACATCATGGTATAGTACCTTATCTGTGAGGCTGGTGTCACAGTGACCTGTCTCCAGCAGCAGGCCGGCAATGTGAGTGTGGCCGTGCTCGCTGGCACACATCAAGGCCGTGGAGCCCTCATAATCCTGAGCATTTACATCTGCACCACAACTCAGCAGCAGTCTCACCATGGCAAGACGGCCATGGCTCACGGCAAGCATCAGCGCTGTCTGACCCATCTAGACGAAGAGTGAAATTTTAATTAAACGTCGAGGAGAGAAAAAAAAAAAAAGAAAGAGGATGGAAGAACAAAGTGATGGCGCAGAGTGGAGACTCACAAAGGTGATAGAAAATGAAAGTGACAGATCAGTAAAAGTGATCTGAATGTTTGTTTCTGTTAATTTCTGGAAGTCGTCAAGCTCTCAATATGATCTTCTGTAATAGTGGACAGAAAACAAGATAATCCATAGAACCGAACCCAGCAGAGGAGAGAACTAGCTCATCAATCCTGTAAAAATCTGAATCTTAATGAACATTAATGGCTATTTTTTTACATAGGCTCTGTGATATATCTGTGGTGTTCCCAGCTATGCACCCACACTCTGGGACAACCTCATATGTTAATCCGAACAGGAAGAAAACTGATGGACATTCTGACCTCGACTGCCCGCCAATCACATGGACACTTTTACTATTCTCGACAAAGAACGCATGTTTACACGGGCATACAAGTTTTTTTTTAATGTTGAGAAAAACAGGGGGGAGAGCATGCAATCATATGTGGAACACAGATATATGGATGAATGTTTAGATGGGTGGATGGATGGACAGATAGAGAGAGACAGAGAGATGAAGGACAAATTACTCCAACATGAACAAAATTCCCCAGGTGTTGCTCACATGAACAGATACACACACGCACACACGCACACGCACACACACACACACACGCACACACACACACACACACACACACACACACACACACACACACACACACACACACACAGACATACACGAAAACACACTGATGTTGAACAATAATGCGATTGGATAGGAATGAAATCCACATGCATCAAATATTTTATAATCTTTTCTCCGTGTGTTAAATAGTATTTGATATCCTGGCAGAAATACTGAAAGACAGAAGAAGCTATTCTTCCAGAGTAGCTTATTTCTTCGAACAAAATACACATTTTGTTTTGAAGTAAATGATGTTTTTGTGAGAGAGAGAGAGAGAGAGAGAGAGAGAGAGAGAGAGAGACAGAGAGAGAGAGAGAGAGAAGAGAGAAAGAGAGCAAGAGGGAGAGAGAGAGATAGAAACAAAGAGAGAGAGAGAGAGAGAGAGAGAGACAGAAAAAGAGAGATAAAAACAGAGAGAGAGACAGAGAGAGACAGAGTGAGACAGAAAGAGAGAGAGAGAGAGAGAGAGAGAGAGAGAGAGAGAGAGAGAGAGAGAGAGAGAGAGAGAGAGAGAGATTACATTCTTGATCAATACATATTTAGAATAGAAATATTTTTTTTTCTGTCACAAATGGAAATAGTTCAAAATGTTGAATGTGAAAAGACCTTCAATAACTTGATTCGTCACAAATCAATTCTTCACCTTGCTTTGGTACATGAAATTCCTCACCTGTCTGGAGCGCGCGTTAACATCACCGAGTTTCAGCAGTTGTTGCGCAACCTCCAAATCGTCAGGACTTTCAGCGGCTGTCAACGCAGCCAACATCACTGGCGTGTAGCCTGCTTTGTTCACGTTGTCCGTTTCACAAAGTCCTAAACAGAAACAGATGAAGAAGAAAAAACAACCGATATAGTGAGACTTGGTAAGGGTGAGGGGTTCAAACAGTAGCCTAATATGTCTTTGGCTAAATATATTTATGTTATGACTTGCAGCTCACCAGTATCAAGCAGCAGTTTGACGACGGAGAAGTTTGAATGTGAGACACTGTAGTGAAGAGCCATATTCCCGTTGCCATCGGTCAGGTTTACAACATATGGCAGGAGTGTCGGTGTGGTCATTCCCACTTGGCGCAGGTATAATCGGACAGTATCGGCCTGCGAAGTTTTCTGACTGGAAACTTTGAACCATTCCTGGTACAGCACTACCAAAACTTGACGCTGGAGAGAAATGTGAGAAAATAAGTACATTTAAAGGCAGTGTTAGCTGCAGTATATGAGCTATAAATAGTACAGACTTAATATAATTTTCCGGAGACAGTGAGCAGCTGGTTATTAACCTGCTGAGTGTATCACGAATAATGTGGAGTGATGTGCATTACTCCACATTATTCCTTTTGAGCCTGAAGCTTTGTTTTTTGAGTCATGACATTCATTTCCATTCCATGTAGTTGTCTGGGTTGAAGAGGAAAATAAGCTTCGTTTGAAAAAAAGCAAATCTTGTTTTCTAACTTCCCTCTTCAATTGCTGCTGTGGACTGCAAATTTCCCCATTGCGGGACGAATAAAGGTATTCTGATTCTGATTCTGAAATCAACTTCGAAATATTTGGGCAGAAAACATTGGCTATCATTTGAAAGAGAGCCACTTGTATTGGCAATTCAAATAAATTATGAACTTCAATGTCTTTTCACTTATTTCAGATCCTTACCATTTCTTTATCTGGAGATGTAACCTCCTCCATGCGATCCTTAACATAGAGGCAGGCATCTATAAAACTGTTGCGAACCTTTTCCCTGAAATGAAGCACCAGGAACCAGTTTCATGATAAACATTCAAGAGTTAAACTTGAATATCATAAAATGTCTGGAAAAGGAGGACAATCTATATAATGCATCTCAAAGATGCATTGTAGAAAGAAGACCAATTAGCTCTGAAACAAAGAGAAATAAAATATAAAAGCAGGAGAAACACGCACATAGGAAGTCCAAGATGGTGCTCGAGTTGTCAGCGTCGTGAGGTTTTTCAGCAATTTTGGCATTCATCAAGGAGAAGACTGTGCTAAACGGTTGCACCTTTTTGGCAGCACGAATATGCCAGCATCGTTTTTAATAGGGAGGAATGTCAGTGCTATTTGACTGTCACTTCTGGACAGCTCCGGACCGATTGTGTTTCTTTGCACCTGTCACGGGCAGCATTTTCACAGCCCCGCTGTCACGGTTTGAAAGTTGGTGAGGGTGGCAGGAGGGAGCAGCAGGGTATAATTGACAAATTGTATTAAATAAAGTCAGCATCAACAAAATCTGACAGGGTGAAGCAAACACAGACAATGACCCGACAACAAATCGTCGTGCCAGGAGTCCTTTTAGCTGCCACTGATTAGAATGACCAACAACAGGTGCAGGCGGGGCCGACATTGCCACCCGTTGGTCACCAACCAGAATGTGACACCCGCTTTGTTCAGTGGAAATGTCGGTGATGTTAGACCAGGGGTGTCCAAAGTCGGTCCTCGAGGGCCGCCGTCCTGCCTGTTTTCCAGCTCTCCCAGGAGCAATGCACCTGATTCAAATCATCAGGACCATTTTAATGCTGCTTTACAGCTGGCTGATGAGCTGGTCATTTGAATCAGGTGCGTTGATCCTGGGTGAGCTGCAAAACAGGCAGGACAGCGGCCCTCGAGGACCGACTTTGGACACCCCTGTGTTAGACAGTCTGCAGCTGGATGGATATATGGCTTGAGGAGCACGCGATGAGAAGAAAGGAGCATCAGCGCGGGGCGCCGATGCGTATGTGGAACTGTCGTGGCTTGGAATTTAAGCGGATTTATGCGGGACAGGAGATGTGAGACAATCTCTTTGGTCAATGGATGCCAAAGCTTCATGTTTACTTTCAACATTTAGCTTGTAGCTGATGTGGACATTTCCCCATGATGTCCCCGAGCCACTGTTGAAACAGATACTTTAATCCTTTACTCTTTCATCTAGAACTGCTTCATACAACAAAGAGGGTGCGGAAAGTGCTTAAAATTGAATTACTGTGTCTTTGTGTTGTCATATAATTTTTTTGGGTTGGTTCTTTGACTTCAAGATGGCAACGCAAAAGTAGCTGCCTTTCTAGCAGGTCCTGTATTTTGTTTTTCTACTTCTTCCTTTCCTCTTCCATCCATAACTTAACTGCTGTGAAATGACAAAATCCTCCACTATGTGACTAATGAAGGCTAAACCAATCCAATCCAATTCATTCCATACAGTACAGGTATATGATCGGGAGAGTGACACTAAAGGCATACAGTATGTAAACTGCAGTGAGGAGACACATGTGAAACAATTTTCACTGTGTTCTTTTTTATTTGAAAATGGTTGATCAAACGTTTCTCCTTACGAACGTTAAATTCGCGAGAATATAATCTTGGCATACAAATTATTTTTCGGGAGACACACGGAGCGCCATATTGAGTGATGTGTCGTTCGCGAACAAGGCGGTTCTTAGATCTCCTAAAATGGCAGCCGGCTTTTTTTCTCTATTCCCCGCCCGCAGTCTTCGGCTTTAGGTGGAGACCACCACCCGATTCACAATTTAACCCCTTCCCCAGTTTGTGTGGACGCCTACCCTGTTTTTTGTGCCAATAGTCACTTAATTGGAAACAACTTTTGCAATAGGAAAATGACATTTCCACAAACGTCAACATGGAGAATCACTTAACCGCGCGTGATTGGTCAAGATCCATGGTAGAGGAGGGAGGAGACACACGCAGCAGTGAGCGGGGGGAGGGGTAACAGAAACACACACACACACGAAAGGGAGACGACAGAGCTTGAAATAAAAAAAACAAAGGTGAAAAACAAGGTAAATGGTGAGAAAATGGATAAAAAAAGAGAAATTTTGACTTGTTTCATCTTTATTGATAGTTCAAAGGCAGAGTGTAGACTGCAAGGTTAAAATATCTTATCAATCAGGCTCCACAAATAACCCACACAAGCCATCTGTACAATTTGAAGAGAACATGCAAGTAAGGCAACCAGCTATTAATGAACTTTCTAGTGTGTCTGCCTGCATCTGTTGCAATACCACAACTTCTAAGATGTACAATCCAGAGCTCCTTGAGACACTTTATGCAAAAAGCTATCCATTCCATCAAGCCATCAACAACCATCACAAAGGTAAATAAAACGACTTTATTATGCAGTACAGTTTATTTCTTTAATTACAATACCATAGCACATTTATTATAAATAAATTAAGGTATATTGTGTGTAGTTTCAAGGCTTATTTAGTTGAAAATTATGTTTTATGGGGACCTGGGAAAGGATTATTCTCATTTTAATGGTTTCCTATGGGAAGTTAATGTTGGAAATACACACTTCGCCTTCATGCACTTTCTGGGAACCAATTAAGTTCGTAAGCAAAGGTATCACTGTATTCGTCAAGACAATTGAACAATTGCAACATTGAATCGATGATGATAGTCTGTCTGTCTTTCCCTTTCTTTCTAAGCTGTTGACAAGTTACAAAGGTGCATAATATTCTGATGTTTTGCTCTTCTCTGTTTTAATTTCAGCACCAGCTGGAGTGTTGGGTATGACGTTTCAACGGTGCACCTTTGCCTATCATGCAATGAAGCTTCAATGTAATGAAGGACTTCCTATATTTTTATCAGATTATTGATTTTGTTCATGCCGAAATCCCATTTTCTCAACCTCATGGTCTCACTTATATTTGCTATTTGTCTCAATAGATTTTGTTTTTGTCAAGCTATTGTAGACTCGTTTTATATTTGTGTGTATGTCATTTCTTCTCATTTGTTTTTCCTGGCTATTTGATGCCAGCCATTTAGGCTCATTGGTCTTTCACTATTCTTGAAATATCGATGAGAAGGTTTCTTCAGCCGTCATCTGTACAAAAGTGATGGTTTCGGACGTTTCGCCTCCTATCCAAGAGGCTTCTTCAGCGAACTAAAGTCTGACTGGTCGTATCGGCCCTATTTATATATCCCTAATGTCCAGACCTGGTGGCGCCGGACACAGCTATGATAGGTCCCTGCTCTCAGGTTGGGGGGGCAGAGGACCCCTCCCTGTGGCCCCACTGATTGTTCCTACAATCAGGAACAATCAGTGGGGCCACAGGGAGGGGATTGTTCCTACAATCAGGAACAATCAGTGGGGCCACAGGGAGGGGATTGTTCCTACAATCAGGAACAATCAGTGGGGCCACAGGGAGGGGTCCTCTACCCCCCCAACCTGAGAGCAGGGACCTATCATAGCTGTGTCCGGCGCCACCAGGTCTGGACATTAGGGATATATAAATAGGGTCGATACGACCAGTCAGACTTTAGTTCGCTGACGAAGCCTCTTGGATAGGAGGCGAAACGTCCGAAACCTTCACTTTTGTACAGATGACGGCTGAAGAAACCTTCTCATCGATGGACCACTCCTGTACGACTGAGAGCTTACACAGACGTATTCTTGAAATAAATATTTTAGTGTTGCCATTTGTCTGAATTTTTGGGATCTACTATCCAGCCGGTCTTTGTTGAGAGCTTGTCACTTCGTGCATCATGTCCATTGTTGACTTAATATACCAAGTGCCATATGCAGCTGCCAAAGCCATCAGATGGGCCTCAGACGTCCAATAAATGCTATCAGTAGGCGACTCGTAACAGTATGGTTGCTTGGTTTTATATATTTTTTTATTTGTTAAAATCTGTACCTCTCTGGTGTGAGGAATTTGTATTGTATATCATATACAGGCATATAATGATTGTAGTTTTATATAGCTGTAAGTGTCAGAGGCCCATAGAAGCAGAAGGCATTCACTGAAAACCTTTTTGGGCCATACGTCTTCTTGTCCCGGTCCCAAGCCCGTTTAAATACAGAGGGTTGTGTCAGGAAGGGCATCCGACGTAAAAGCTTGGCCAAAACAAACCTGCGGATCAAACCTCTAAAGATGGAGGACACTGATTTGCTATGGCGACCCCGTCAAGGGAAAAGCCGAAAGGAAAAGAAAGAAGACTTGACACGTCATAGCCAGGAGAAAGATCAAACGTTCATTGGTAACAGTAGTAATTGGGCAAGGCGTACTGTATAATATCTTTTTTGAATGAATAACCAAGAGTTTATTGGGTTGAAAGAATGCAGAAATATTTCAAGTGCACCATAAAATAACATAACAGCTCAATATATCTCACCCTTCATCCTCTCGCGCCAGAAGGTCCTGGCTACCATCTGGATCCAGCAGATTTTTGCTGTTCTCTTTCTGTGCAGCTACCGCGCCTTCTTCAGCATGCACAATCTCAGAATCCTCCCCATGCGCATCTGGTCGCTCCTCAGGCTTTTCTGTGAAAGTAGGCTCCTTGAGTTTTTCCTCCTCTGCCTCTGAGCTGCCCGCTTCACCTTTGACATCCATTTTTTCCTTCTCCTCTCCACTGGACTCGTCGGTCGACGTGCTCTCATACCTAGCAAGAAACATAACATTTCATAATGGTTAACATTCTTTTTCTTTTTCTTTTCTTTTCTTTTCTTTTCTTTTCTTTTCTTTTCTTTTCTTTTCTTTTCTTTTCTTTTCTTTTCTTTTCTTTTCTTTTCTTTTCTTTTCTTTTCTTTCTTCATCAAGGCCAATACAACATGCCCTCCATTGTGTACAGTGAAACTTCTCTACAATGAGACCTATATGGGCAAATTCGCATTCTGAAAAAAATCTCTATGCATTAAAGCCCTTCCCATTTTTCTGCTTCCCCTACAACGAAACATCCACCAGTTGCATAAAACGAAATATTTTTCACTGCTTTTGCTTTGCAACGAGATTAACGACAATGAAAATATGCCTTCTGCAAATCTAATCCAACCTCAGCCCACAGAGAATCCTACTGCTTATCTTAGAAAAGGCAAGAGCAAACATTGTTAGATTCAGACACAGCACGGAAGTTGTTTTGCTAAAATGGCTAAAAAGCGAACATTTGCAGAAAGAAAGAGCAAATTATAGACATCATTTCACCCTTGAAATCCAAAATGCTTTTTATTTATAAGCACTTTTCCAAAAAACTCAAGGACACTTTACAGTCAAAAACCAAGCAATAAAATCACAGATTAAATTATCATTAATAAAAGAGGAGATTAATTTAAACTGATAATGTGATTTTAATTTGGTGGGTTTTGAGAGGGGATTTAAAGGTGGAAAGAGAATCAATCAATCAATGTAAATTTCTGCACTGTGAGACTAATAAAGGCATATCCAATCCAATCCAATCCAATATTTCAGATGTTTGGTGGGAGTGCGTTCTAGACTTTGGGGGCAGAGCGTCTGCAAGCTCTGCACCCCATTGTGCTGAGATGGGAAGAGGGTACACAGGAGTAGAGGACCCCAGGGAACGAGAGGGAAGAGAAATTTGAAGCAAGTCAGACAGCTTGGGAGTCCAAATTACGGGTGGCTTTAAATGTAGCAGTATATGTATGCATATTTTGACAGAGAGCAAATGAAGCTGTCGGGCGATGGGGTGATGCGATGAAAGGAGGGAGTTGTAGTGATGATCTGGGGTGAAGAATTCTGCACCAGTTGTAGTTTATGGAGGAATTTGGGATGGACACATAAAATAAGTGTATTGCAATAATTGATATAGCGGTGATGAGACTGTGGACATGGATAGCAGTGGTGTGAGAGGGGAGAGAGGGACAGAGAGGACTGATATTACATAAGTGAAAATATGCACCGGGTTACGTTATTGATGTGGGAGTGGAAAGATAGTGGAGTTATCCAAGATGATACCCAGGCTCTTGATCTGAAGGGAGGGGGACACAGTGGAGCTATTAATAGTGAGGGAGAAACGGCTGGCTTTGTGTAGGGTGAATTTGGTATGGACAAGGAGGAGTTCTGTTTTATCGCTGTTGAGTTTGACTAAACCAAGATTTAATTTCTAAGAGGCAATGCGAGAGAGAGGAAGGTGGGTTTGCTGGAGAGGTAGAGCTGGGTGTTATCGGCGAAGCAGTGAAAATTGCGTACCAGACTTACATAAGATTTTCCCAAGGGACAGAAGGTCGATAATGAAGAGGTGAAGACCCAGGACAGAGCCCCGAGGTACACCAGAAGGGACAGTGAGGACTGTGAATTGAAAGATTTGAGTTGGATGAACTGAGAGCGGCCAGTGAAACAGGAGTGAAATGATCAGTGACGTGCAGTCAGGGGAGGCAGGTGAGGCTGTTCCTCGCCTGTATTCATGGAAATATCAAATGATAAAATAAATTAAACAGTTATATGTATTTAGTGATTTGTACTTTAACATTCTTTTCCATTTAACTTCCCCATGTTTGGATTATTTTTTTTGGAAATCGCTGAATTTTCACATTTCCCGTTCAGATACTAAGTAGAGACGAGCGGTGAGGCACCAGCCGGCTGAGCCTCACCATGGATTGTGCAATCACTATGCGAACTGTGCTGGCTTGCTCTGCAGTTAGACCGCATTTCTGTCCCTCTGCATATCGCTCTTAAAGTGTTCAAAAGCTTTTAGTATATGAACTAAATTTCTACAGTTTAGCTGGTGTATATAATGTACAGTCACTGTACATTATAAACATTGTACTACAGTGTTTATTTTATTTTATTTTATTTTATTTTATTTTATTTTATTTTATTTTTCTCAAAACTGTGCATAGGTGAAGCACACAGTTCTCCTGCCTCATGACAGGGGGCGCTGGTGATTACAGATTCTTCTCGCGACTCTTCGGCTGCAGAATAATAGAATAAGTGACAGCAAGCTACAGTAAACAGTTAGCAAGTAAAGTGCAACCATCCAGTCATTTTTCTCGTGTTGCTTGGCCTTATTTTCAGAATGGAGGATTATACATCTAAATTGAAAGAATTTTCTGAACGGGACTTTCAATCGAATCAGGAGATAATAATTAAAGGAAGACCAACACCGGACTGTACAGCTCACAAACGGTGAGGGATGAATGTAAATCTCCTGGACAGCTTCTCAGCTTTTTGGCCAAGAAGGATCTCATTGAAACTATTCCTGAAGCGACAAAGCTGCTCCAGCTCGTGCTCACTGTTCCAACTACTACAGCATCAGTGGAGCGGTCATTCTCAGCACAAAAGACTGAAAACATACCGTTGGAACAGGACTGATCAAGGACGACTTTCTTCACTGGCAGTGATCTCCATTGAGACAGAGAGACTTTAAATTTTTTAGCAAGATATAGGGCTTCTACAAAGAAGTTATCGATGCCTTTGTTCAGAAGGAGCGGCGCATGGACTTCATTTATAAGTAAAGGTAACACAATAATAACATGTTTTTAATTCTGTTTTTCTATGCTACAGTTTGTATACAGTATATAAAGAATGCTGACATGACATTTTAAACAAAACACGTTAACTGTTGCCAATCAAATGGTGAATAAGCTCTGTGGCTTATTCTCTCTGTGGCTTATACTATGTGGAGTTCATATGTTTGTAAATCTGACTGTGACGACGTCAGTGCCTCACCAGCCATGAACCTCACCGCACGTCCCTGGAAATGAGCATAAGTGGGTGTGAGGAATGTCTATGTTAGAGCGTCTATTAAGGAGGATGGGGTGAGAAATTGTGTCAAAAGCTGCAGTCGGGTCAATGAGGATGAGGATGGACACTGAAGACAGGATAAAAGCAATAAAAGTGAAAAACGGAGGAATCAAATGTAAGCACCCCCCAACCCCAGTTCTTCATTTGACTGGTAACAACAAAGGTGATCTGACACACTCACATTTTGAAGCCCTTTAAAATATAGTATGTCTTTTTGTGATTATTTGTGGTCTCATGAATGGCTGCTTCGTCGAGTCAGTTTCATCAATGTCTCGTCCTTCCATGTGTCCTCAATACTTTCACTGGTGATCAGATTGGTCATCTATATTTGGGGCCAGTCTTACTGCGGTGTGCTTTTTGCTCCAGCAGCATTATTAATGTTTTTTTTTACCCAGTACCTTTGCTATTGTTTTTTTTTTTCGTTCAGTCCACCACTGCCTGCCACTCCTACCTGGTTTGAATTGCCTCTCAGTGTATGCGTCCTCAACTTTGCCATGGCTGTTACACGAAAATATGTATGTAAGAATACACCACATACGACAGGAATCAAATCATGACTGCAAGAAAACTTGAATGCTGATTGAACCCCCCCTCCCCCAGTTCTACCGCCAATACATTAGATGCTTATTAAACAGAGTTTACCCTCCATTCACCCCGACAAACTTCAGGTTTTTCTTGGTCCTTTTATTTCCCAGCTTGTCAACAGCGTCATTTTTCTTCATAATAGACCTGAGACCTGGGGAGAAGGGCAGAACATGACAAACAGAAAGAATGATTAGAGAGTTTTTTCAAAGCAGGGTCTTTGCGATTTCAGAATTGCGATTTTCCACATTCCAAAAACATGATTAGCAGGCTGATTGAGCATTCCAGATTGTCCCAAGGAGTGTGGGTGTGAATGGTTTTTCGTTTCTGTGTACTCTGCGAGTGGCTGGCAATCGGTTCAGAGTGCCCCCTGCCTATTGCCCGAAAATGGCTGGGATAGGCTCCAGCACTTCTTGCGACCCTCGTGAGAAGTGAATTGGAAAATGAATGAATGTTTTGGAGAGATGTCCACAGCCATGCTCAGACTGTATTAAGATGAAGAATCCCTGAATTAATAACTGAGTAATATTCATGCCCATTGCGTGTTTCTATCTATAGTCCAGCATATCTTGTCTATTTCTCAGTGATCACGTACAGGCTTGAAAGACCCTCTCTGTATATAACAGCAATGAAAGATTTTGCATGGGATCTATTGCTGACCCGTATGGGCTCTAAACCCAGTCTGGTCATTTTTCATGAAAAGGCTCGGCTGTGTTTTATGCAACATAGAAAGATGCGACTTTGTGCACAATACCACCCACACGAATTCCACAAGAAACCGTCCCTCTCTATCAAATGCACTATCCAGTGAAATTCAATAACTGAGTATATTTACATATTTTTCTAATGCCAATACAGTGGGGTAGGTAGAATAAAATGTAGAGTTGCCAGTGATGGTAAATAGTAAACAAAAACTAAATGTGCAGTACACGTAAACACTGACCAACACATGCCTTGGTGCTCCTGCACTGAACTGAAATTGAATTTGCACGTAAAATGGGCAAAATCGTTTTTACTCTAGCTTCTGGGCCGTAAACTGACTTTTGAGACATAAAGGAAGAAAGCTATATAACTGTTTAATCTCACGACATTATCTGCTATGTGATATGTTGGTCATATACCGTATTTTCCGTTGTAGAAGGATTTTCTTCAGAAGATGACCCTGCGCCTTAGACGCTGGTGTGCCCTATTTGTAAAGTCATATTGAGCCACAACAGATCTCGCAATTACTGTCAGCAGCCACCAACTCTTACACCACCCCTCTAGAAGAAGTAGTGCGTAATCCTAGCTTCTACTGTAGCACCTTATAATGTGGTGTGCCTTATATTTGGAAACCTTTTATATATGTATTTATATATTATATTTTGAAAATATTTTTCATTCATTGAAGGTGTGTCTTGTACTCTGGTGTGCCTTATTAATGGAAACAGCCTGAAAATGCACAATTTATTGGGGGTGCGCCTTACACTCCGGTGCGCCTTATAAACTAGAAAATACGGTATATCATGTTGGGCAACAGACAAAGATTCACATCTGAGTACCTCACAAATTTATGACAAACAAACTTGACACAGGGCTTACCTTGATCTTGCTGTTTGTTAGTAGCAGCTTTTGAGCCTGGTGAATAAAAGGCAGAAAGAACACTAAGGGAACTGACCAACTGGCTCTGAATAGAGCTCATCTTTGAGGGGCCGGGCTTCCCAGTTGGTTTTCCTGCTGCTGCTGCTTTTCCTGCAGGCTTGGTTGAGGTTCCCTTTCCTGCGTCTGTGCTTTTCCCTGTTGTCTGTTTTTGTGTGCTGGGACTCTTCTGCTGGCTGACGGATGGTTGTGCTCCGGAGCTGCTCCCTAACTGAGCCCACTGCTCACCCAGAAGCCCTGTTATCCGGGTTACAACTTGACCTAAAGCTGCAGGCGAAGTTGGTGACTCACTTGAACCTCTGCGTATCTGTTGCGATTCGTCGATGTCACGTGAAGCTTCACCCGAACTATGATGCTGAGCTGTTTCACTGGAGCCTCTGTATAATTTTTGTACTTCAGGTTCTTTCTTAATAGGTTGACTCTCATTGGACAATTTTCGAGACTGAGATTGGACTTCACTTGATAGACGGCGTGTTGGGTGTGTGTGGCTATCGCTGGATCCACGTCTTAAAGGTTGTGATAAGCGAGATGTCTTTGTGGGTGTGTTCCGTTCCCTTGAATCCCGTCGAGTTGTTGTCTTCGATGGGGTTTGGATAGATTTTGGTCGAATTTGAACTTCCTTGGAGCTTGATGGTGGGTTTTGAACATCAATTTGAGGTTGTGATTCAGATTCTCTTTCACATGATGATTCCATAATATTGTCCCCTGACGCATACAGAGGTGGGGATACATGTTTCACGTCTCCGTCACCGAGTTCTGCAGAGGACAGACACTCAGTCGTTGAATGACAATCGTTAATTTTATTGGATCCCCGAACAGAAGATATGGGAGCAGTTTGAATTTGAGGATGTGTTGGTTGCAACTGATCTACTGATGTCCTACGGCCTCTTTGAGGTCGTACTGGAACTCCTGTCTTCACAGTTGCATGCTGTGATGCAACTTCAACAGTACTCAAAGTATCTCCAACACTCTGTGTTTCAACACTATCTAAAAGTAATATTGATTTTGTTTCTGAGTTATTTTGTACATGGTTTACTTCTATTATAGATTCTGCGATCTCTCCCGGTACAACTTGTGACTCTTCAGTCTGGTGAACAAAATGTAAACCTACAATTTCTTCTTCAATCCCACTCCTTCTAGCAGAAGCAGAACCATCTTTGATCACGTTTAACTCGACAGTTTCATTTCTTTTTGGATGAGTCAGGATTCTTTCATTTATTTTCTTTCCTTCTTCACTTTCACTGACCCCAGTATGGATCTCACCCCTTTGATTGTCTGTATTTTCAACCTCATGATTCTCCGTGTCAGCATTGTTAACTGAGTTGTTTTTTTGCAGTCTTTCTACTTCTATCTCAGTAGGACGGTCATTTATCTGTGCCACCTCTGTCTCCTTCACCTGGTCAAGCGTGTCCACTCTCTCTGTCTCTGTCCCCCTAGCAACACTGCTGGCCCTTGACCTCTGTGTGTAGCTCGTCTCGTCTTCTGATTTTGCCACAATTGTCGCAGTCGTCTGATTCGTTGTGGTTGTTCTTTCAATCACTAGATCATGTTCCAATTGTGGGCTATCAAAAAATATGTCTGTCGTAACTTCTGTCACTTTGTCTTGAGTGTCTATTTTGGTAGTCTCTGTTTCTTGATCAATAAATCCACATCTTGCTTGGGACACACACACTTCAAGACAGATTATTTCTGTATCAGTTGCTTGATCTACTGTGCCAGGTGATTCTGTCTCTGTTTCTCGGTTAGCATAGTCTATTCTCTCAGTCTCTGTCCCTGTGTCTATACTTTCTCTTCTTGGTTTGGTCCTTCGTTCTGTTGGACTTTCCTCTCCTGTTATTCCCTCACTAAGCTGTAGTATTTTCTCATCTTTCACTTGGTTCTCCACTATTTGTTCTTTCAGCAGATCATTAGTTCTCTCCAATTCTTGACTAGCCTTAAGAAGTTGAGCCTCGAGTAATAATAGCTTTTCATGCAAATTCTGTATATGACCTGAGTCCCCCAAATGATCTATGTTCATCGTATTACCATCTTCCTGCCCTGCATGTTCAAGTGGACTCCCGACAGTCTCTTTCTGGTGGTCACCTTTTTCTGGCAGCTGTGTTTGAATAATAGATTCTTGCTGACACAAATCCTGAACCAGTCCTTCATTTACACACGGTTTCTTTTCCTCTGTTACTGCTTTTCTTGTCAAATTCTGAAGTTGTGGTGTCAGAGTCAAATTAAACCCTTGCCTGATTGCTTGCCGTTGAGTTTCCATCCCTGCATCATCACATGGAGCCATTTGAGATAATGTGGAAGCCCGCGCCTTGTCTAGGGCCTGAAGCTGACAGAGTAACTGCTCCCTCTCCAAACTCAGCGAGGAAATCTGTGCTTTAAGTTCTGGGATAGTTTTGACCTGTTCTTCAAGCTCTCTGACTCGTTTCAAAGCCACTGTGATCTGCTGATGAATCCCCACTCGTTCTTGGGGAGCACATCTTCTTTCTGTTATATCTGGTGATGCTCTAAAAGCATTTTCAGTTGAGCCGTTCTCTGGTGTTTCCACAACACGATCTGGGCTACTTGAATCAGATCCTTTCCGATGTTGCAAAGTAATGGGCATACTTGATGCTCGAAGTAAGTTGGGCCGTGCTTGAGTAGCCATCCTTTTTTCTTCAATACTCGGAGCCCCAAGAACTCGTTCATCTCGAAGCCGAGCTGAAACAACACTTGCTACTTGAAGTGCTGTCCCTTGACTTAATGAACCTCCTTCATTTGCTCTTAAATCAGAGATCTGAGCCATCTCTGTTAGCCGTAATTTAGGTTTTGGTCCCAAGGTGAATGTCCCAGACCATGGGCTGTCTCTAGGCACTGGCCGCATCCCATGCCCTGGTAGACTGAAATTTCGAGGCAGAGTACTGAATTTGGGAGGACCTTTCACCCGACGCTGGATGTGGACTCTTTTGATGGTATTGCCTTTTTCAATATCATCAACATATTTGAGAAAATCCAAGTCCAGATGGAAGCCATAAGGCGTTTCCACAGAGTAGGGTAGTTGCTTTCTCTGAACACCACCTTCACTGGCCATTGTCTGAAAGCCATTGCCTGGTATGGGAAAATATCACAGTAAATTAGTCAATGTTTTCCTCCAACAAACAGCAAGATAATTATTTAAATCTTGAAATGTAAACCCAAAACATGAACACACTTTATAACTGCTTGACATAATACATTTTGTGATATGTCATTTCTTGTTTGAAGAAACCCGGGTATAGTGCCCATACATCTAAAACCACTTGCCTTACTGTGAAGCAATTATCATGTAGTGATTACACCAAAATAAACGTTGTCAGCATGCAAATCTAGTTCATGCTTGCTGTTTAACCTCAGAAATAGTTTGACATGAGAAGAGTTATTAAATGGGTTATTCCATGTCAAATTAGGCACCCTCCTCAGTGAGCCATCTTCAATGTTCCTGATGTTTATTCTTCAAACTATTTGTTCCTTATGACATGAAATGAGGGTGGCCCGTTTGTCCAGTGGTTAGCACGCCGACTTCACAGTGTTTCCAAAAACAAGCATGACAGGCTGATTGAACACTCGAAATTGTTCCTCGGTGTGAGAGTTGTTGTTTGTCTCTGTGTACCCTGCGATTAGCTGGCAACCAATTCAGTGTGTCCCCTGCCTAGTGCATAAAGATGGTTGGGATAGTCTCCGGGACACCCCCCCCCCCCCCCCCCCCGCGCGACCCTAATGAGGATAAAGCGGTCTGGAAAATGGATGGACATGAAATGAAGGAATCTGAAGATTAGCTCAAATCGTTTTCGTGTTATGTCCCGTCAAAGTTTGAATGCCATGACTACATTGGGGGTCAAGGAATCTTAGCAATTTTAGGCCATATTTGGAGGCCCTCAGCTTTTTTTATGGTACGTACAGACTAAGAAATTGCTATTCATTATCAATACACTCAGACACTTTCTATCAGAATCTGATCTTAACAATAGCACATATGGTCGGAGCCATGACTCCTTCTCTTGAAAAGTTTTTTATTTATTTATTTTTATTTCAAATGACACACTTGGGTCCAAAAATGGCTATGGGACAACATGACCATTTTGGACCCCGTGCCCCGGTCTTACTATGTGGAGGTGGTCTTTTGTCCCTGTGCATGTGTAGGTTTTCTCCTGGTACTCTGATTTCTTCACACTTTCCAAAGGAAGCATGGGAAGGTTGAATGCTGGAAAATCAGTTGTGATTGTGAGCAAAAGTGTTTTTTTTGTGAGTCTATGGGTGGTGTACAGTGTATGTGTTCCCTGTGCTTGGCTGGCAACCAGTTCAAGGTGTACCCCACTTGCTGCCTTAAGACAGACGGGATAGGTACCAGCAACTCTGCGATCCTCATGAGGATAAGTGGATAACAGATAGTGGGAGGAATTCCTGGATCCCAAAGGTGGATGAGGCACCGGAACTTTGATGGGCTGTTTTTGTCTTGTTTTGTGTTTTCGTTTGTCACTTTATGTTGTTGTGCATCATGTGGAACTGATTCAGATTGTTTTTCAGCATTTTTGACCACAACATTCATCAAGGAGGAGACTGTGCTGAGCGGTTGCGCCTTTTCGGCAGCATGAATATGCCAGTACTGTTTTTGAATGGGAGGAATGTCGGTGCCATTCGACTGTCATCGCTGGACAGCTATTGTGCTTTTTTTGCGCCTGTAATGGGCAGCATCTTCACAGCCCCGCTTTGTTTAGCGGAAAGGTCAGTGCTGTTGGACATTCTGCGGCTGGATGGATGCATGGCTTGAGGAACCCGCGATAAGAAGAAAGGAGCATCAGCGCAGAGTGCCGATGCGTATGTGGAACTGTTGCGGCTTGGAATTGAAGCAGATTGAAGCAGAACAGGAGATGTGATACAATCTCTTTTCGTCAATGGATGCTACAGATGCGTGTGTTTGCTTTCAACATTTAGCTTGTAGTCGACGTGCACATTCCACCATGATGTCCCTGATCCACTGGTGGATAGATGCTTTGATCCTCTCCTGTATCATCTAGAACTGCTTCATGTCATCACAAAGAGGGTACAGCAAGTCCTGAAGAATGAATGTCTCTCTTTGTCTTTGTTTTGTCATATGGTCTCTATGCTGTCATATTATTTGTTATTTAGTTTTTTTTTGTTCTTTTGACTCCAAGACGGTGTCGCGAGAGTGGCTGCCTTTCCAGCAGCTCATGTATTTTGTTTTTCTACTTTCATTCCTTTCATCACTTTGCTGCTGTGAAATGTAAATTTCTCCACTGTGAGACTAATAAAGGCATATCCAATCCAAAGATTTCGAGTTCGAAGGCCAAATGTTTTAGTCTTTCATTTGTCACCATCAGACAGGAATAAAATAAGCAACAGACAGTGTGAAGATGTGTTATAGGGAAGGTTCTTTGCATTTGTGTGACATAACATAGAAAGACTCACATACAAATGAACTGTTTGCAACCTTTAGCCACAGCAGGAAGAGGAAATTACGGTATCATATTCAAAACATGAACAGCATGTGAAAAAAACTAAATATGTATATATCATACTATGCTTAAGAAGATACTGTAACAACAAAAAATATCATTTTTCCATGAACATCACTGGTGACCCTCACCGCTTTTTTTGTCCATAATGGAATGCAGAGATCTCAGTCATCGACAACGCTTTGGTGGAAAACCCTACAGAGGGAACAAAAGAAACAACAATAAAAATACTGTTAGAAAGTAATACTTAAGCAATGGCATATAATTTCACAGAAAAACGGAATCAGAATCAGAGCATGCCATGAGAGAGTGTGATGTTTTCTTCATGGAAGTAACCCATTAAATATTTACAAGTATTCATGAACTTTAACAAAACAATGCAGTGCAAATTGACAAACACATTTCTTAGGATAGAATCAATTGGCTAGGTAAACAGTTCAGAGTGTCCCTGACCTCCTGCCCAAAGACAGAAGGGATAGGTCCGGCACGGCCGCGACCCTTGTCGGATAAGATGTACAAAAATGGATCCATAGTTTCAAAGCAGTAGAATATGGCCTCCATGCACATACAACAAACTTTCGATACTTGCAATGGATACATAAAGACAATCATTGTGAAAGGGTTGAATGAAGAAAGAGCCACCCACAATGTTTACAAAAACAACTTGAATCAGTCTAACGAGCCATTGTTGTGTCAATCCATCGTGATAACCCGACAAAATAAATGCAAACTTTTCTTTTCCTTGCAGAAGCCTGAAACAGAGACTATTTAATCTTCGGTGAACTTTTGTGCTGCATATGAGCAAAGTGATCTGGGCAAAATAAAATAAATAAATAAATAAAAGTCAGTAAAAATAGACAAAATGTGCTACGGCTTATGCTAAATGTATAGATAACTAAATAAAATGAGTACATTTGTCAAACCCCAAAAGCACCTGACCTGTGGCATTCAACTGTCTCTGTATGTTATATTGCCCTTTCAACCAAATAAAAAAAATCATTGGCTATTTAGTTAATTAGGCACATGCATACATATGTCAGATAATTATGATGCAAATGTGTGACGCAATAAAAATATATCGTATTTTCCGGTGTCTAAGGCACATCCAAAATCCAAAAGCCTTCGTTCTCTTCAAAATATGACCCTTTGCATTATATGCTGGTGAACCTTATATGTGAAGTAATATTGAGCCACAACAGATCTCACAACTACTGTCAGCAGAAATGACTCAATTTCCCCCTGTAGAAGAAGTAGTGTGCTGTCCATGCAGGGATATATAAAACTTTAACCCTGGCCTCTGCTGTAGCGCCTTATAATGTGGTGTGCCTTGGATATGGAAAACCTTTTTAAGCATGTCATTCATTGAAGGTGCTTCATTGGGGGTTCGCCTTATAGTCTGCTTCTGTGTAAGCTCTCAGTCGTACAGGAGTGGTCCATCGATGAGAAGGTTTCTTCAGCCGTCATCTGTACAAAAGTGAAGGTTTCGGACGTTTCGCCTCCTATCCAAGAGGCTTCGTCAGCGAACTAAAGCCTGACTGGTCGTATCGGCCCCATTTATATATCCCTAATGTCCAGACATGGCGGCACCGGACACAGCTACGATAGGTCCCTACTCTCACTGATTGTCCCTACATTCCTGACTAACGACTGGCCTATTACCCCCACTCCCACCGGTATCACCTCATCAGCATAACGACCCTCATCAGCATTACGAAAGTTGCCTAACCTGTTTTGCCTAAGCAGGCTATTGTATGAACGATCCAAATTGAACCTCACCCCACCAGACCGGTTTAATGAAGGATTTTGTTGTTTTATAAGAATCGCTTCTTTTACCCCCCTTTCAAACCATCTATGTTCTTTTGCTAAGATTTTAACCTCATTGTCGTCAAATGAGTGGTTGCTAGCTTTTAGGTGCAAATGTACTGCCGATTGAGGTCCACTTATATTATCCCTGCGATGTTGATAAAGTCTGCTTATAGTCTGCTATGCCTTATACACCGGAAAATAGGGTATCTTAATCTAGTAAAAGACAAAACATGAAAACAAGCAGGCGCCTGCTTGATATGTTCTGGGGTTTAGAATGATTAACATGGTGCATTTCTAAGATAAATTATTCATGATGACATTACCATGATAGTTACACAACCTATGAGTGCATTAATTATCCGGTACATTTTCTTTGTGGGGAAAGACAAGTCAGCTGTCGTTGTACTAAGTTCATCCTGTCTACTTGATATCTAATTTAAAACAGATTCTTTACTTACAGACAGTGTATTATAGGTGTTCAAATACCTGACATGTTTCGGCGTATACTTCTGCCTTTGTCAGAGTGTCAATATACACTGTCTGTAAGTAAAGAATCTGCTTTAAACAAGTCAGCTGTGTTTGTATTTTGTATTTCATACAGGTATAGCCTACAACAGGGGTCGGGAACCTTTTTGACTAAGAGAGCCATGAAAGTAAAATATTTAAAAATGTTTTTCAATGAGAGCCACACGCACGCGCGCGCGCACATACAAACGCTCGCGTGCGCGTAAAGAGTTTGATGTTTCTCTTTATTTGTAAGTAGGTTCGTTGTCAGATCTCCCAGGCAGGTGACGCGCAGAGCTTGATCGTGGCGTGGAGTTGAGCAAGTCGTGCTGTGAAACTCCGTGCGATGCTGAGCAGGTCTCTGCGAGCGGTGCGTCTGTCTGGGTCTGAGTCCGAGATGAGTCTGAATCTCCCTGTCCCACGACAGCTGCTTTTATACCATTGTCAAGCCTGTGATATGCGTCAGGGTGAGACGCACATCAAGGAGATCAAGGAATTGAAAGACATTAAAGCTTAAAGCTGCGGTGCGCACCGGTGACGCCACAGGGCTCCCCTCCTGGATCCGAAGTCAGGGAAATCGACGCAGGAAAAAACGAGCTGGACGCACTCAGAAGAGCCGGTAGGAGGCGAGATGTTCTGGGAAATGCACACGTCTGCCGCTCCGGGTCATTCGGCCACACGGAGAGGCCAGGCACGAAGAAGGTCGATCACCGGACACGGGGGACGTCGTTGGTGGGGTGGCCGACGTCGATGTTCGGGAGCACGGCAACGTGTGCTCTACGACTGCCGGTTTGAGTCGGTCGATGGAGACTGTATCCTCGCGGCCGTTGATTTGAATCCGGAACGTCTTCTCACCGCGGGAGAGGACGGGATACGGGCCATCATAAGGGGGCTGGAGGGGCTTACGCACCCGATCACACCGCAGGAAGGCATGCGTACATGTTAAGAGTGCGGGATCAACGTGCGTCGGCTGGTACGATGTTCGCGGTGACTGGGGCCGCAGAGCCAGCGCAAACTGCCGGAGGCGGGTGAGCAGATCATTGACGTCAGCAGTCGTAGGGTCGGTCGGGTTGAGCAGCTCACCAGGCAGGCGTAAACTGGTGCCATATACCAGCTCCGCTGGAGTCGAGTTGATGTCGGGTTTTAGCGTGGAGCGGATGCCCAACAACACCAGAGGCAGGTTATCCACCCAGTGTTCGGCATTGTCGGCAGACATCAGGGAGGCCTTCAGTTGACGATGGAGGCGTTCCACCATGCCGTTCGCAGCTGGGTGATAGGCAGTCGTCCGGTTCCGTTGACATCCCAGAAAATTGCACAGCTTGCCAAATAGTGCAGACTCGAACTGGGCTCCACGATCGGTGGTGATGGTCTTCGGTGACCCAAAGCGGGCGACCCAATGTTGGAGGAAAGCACCGACAACAGCTTCGGACCCGCAGTCGGACAAGGGAAGGGCTTCGCACCATCGGGTGAAGCGGTCAACGCAAGTCAACAAGTACCGAAAGCCACGGGAGGGGGAAAGGGGTCCGACAAGATCTATATGGACGTGACTGAACCGGGCATCCGGCGTGTCAAAAATTCCCATGGGTGACTTCGTGTGGCGCTGGACCTTTGAGTGTTGACACCGTAGACAGCCGCGCACCCAGTCTCGCACGTCTCTTTGCAGTCCCTTCCAGGAAAACCTTTTCGCCAGCATCTTGGTCGTGCCACGAATTCCAGGATGAGAAAGACTGTGCAGAGAGTCGAACACCTTTCGCCGGAAAGAGTCGGGAACCAGTGGTCGAGGGACGCCGTCGGACTGGACACACAGGATTGTGCAGCCAGAGTTATGTAGAGGGACAGCGATGATGTTGGAATCGGTGGCATGGTCGGCCAGACCTTCTCGTACCTGAGCTGCTGCCATCTCATCGTAGTCAAGACCGTCGGGAAACTGGATCGCGTTGATCTCAACTCGAGAAAGGGCATCTGCGACCTCGTTCTGAGCCCCCTGGACGTGGCGAAACTCAAGGTCAAATTGCGAGAGGTAGTCCAAGTGCCTAACTTCTCGCTCCAGGTACTTTGTCGACGCCGAGGGGATGGCGGAGAGGAGTGGCTTGTGGTCGGTATAGATGATGACGCGTCCACCCTCGATGAAGTGCCGGAAGTGCTTCACGCTGAGATAGACACCAAGAAGTTCCCGGCCAAAGGTGGAGTATCGGCGTTCGGCCGGCTGGAGGGCCTTGGAGAAAAAAGCGATGGGTCGACAGTCACCATTGAGGCCGTCGTGGAGAACCGCACCGATTGCAACCGTGGAGGCGTCAACCATGAGAGACAACTGACCATCGGGGCTTGGGTGGGCTAGGAGTGTTGCATCAGCCACGAGATCCTTCAGCCGTTGAAAAGCCTTCAATTGCTCGGAGGAGAGGTCGACGGGAACGTGCTTCTTCCTGTTGCCAGTCAGCGAGTTTAGTGGCAGGGCAACCTCAGCACAGTTCGGGATGAAGCGTCGGTAGAAGTTTACCATCCCGAGGAATCGTTGTAATTGGGTTACCGTCCTGGGTGTGGGAAAATCATGGATGGCCTGCACCTTGCCGGGTAGAGGGCGTACTCCTTTGCCATCGACTAGGTGACCAAGGAACTTGACCATGGATTGGCCAAAAACGCACTTGTCGGAGTTGACGACCAGACCGTGCTCGTCCAGACGCTTGAAAACCATTTCCAGGTGCTGCAGGTGCTCGTCTTGGGAGTTGCTGGCGATGAGGATGTCATCGATGTAGGCACAACAGAAGTCAAGACCGCGCAGGACCGAGTCGATGAAGCGTTGAAAAGTCTGCGCGGCGTTCCGGAGGCCAAATGGCATGCGGAGGAACTCAAACGAGCCAAATGGGGTGGTGACGGCCGTCTTCGAAACATCCTCTTTCGCGACAGGGATCGGGTGGTAGGCTCTCACCAGATCGATGGTGGAGAACACCGTTTGTCCGTGGAGGAATGACACACAGTCATGGATGTGAGGAAGAGGATAGCGGTCAGGAACTGTGACGAAATTCAGTGCTCGGAAGTCACCGCAGGGACGCCAGTCGCCTGCCTTCGCCTTGGGGACCATGTGCAGCGGGGAGGCCCATTTGCTGTCCGATGGACGGATAATACCAAGCTGAAGCATGTGGTTGAATTCGGCTTCAGCAATCCGTTGTTTTGCCGGGGCAAGGCGGCGAAAACGTTGAAACTTCGCGGGACCAGTGGTCACAATGTGGTGAACAACGTCGGGAGCAGGTAGAGTCGTCCGACTGGGGTTGGTCAGGTCGGGGAATCGTCGAAGGAGCGTGAGAAATGGAGAAGATGAAGGAGATGGTACATGCGAGAGATGAAGAAGCGCAGGGTTGCCCGTCCTACCATGCACGGACAGACCGGTCGTCTCATCAGTCAACCTCTTTCTGCGGATGTTGACGGACAGATCAAACCTGTGCAGGAAGTTCGCGCCAAGGATGGGGTGAGGAACATCGGCAATGGTGAAGATAAAAGGGAAGGAGCGACGTAGGCCCCAGTCGAGGTTGAGAAACCGTTGGCCATACGTCTTAATGGTGGTGCGGTTGGCAGCTTGCAGGGACACTCCAGCGTCAGGGTACCAGCGCTCCGCAGGGGAAGGTGGCAGAACGCTGATGTCAGCAGCCGAGTCCACCATGAATCGTCTTCCCGATGTGCAGTCGCGGACATAAATGATGTGGCTGGTTGTGGAGGCGCCAGGCAAGTGGGAAGCCGTGTTCACTCCCTGGCTGGGCCGTTTCCCGACCTCTTGCACGGCTCACTGCATCGTTTGGCCCGGTCACCCCAATATTGGTGGTACCAGCACAGGTCGGGGTCCGCGCTGGATGGATTCCGGTCGCGGCTTGGGCTGCGCTCTCGAATGGAGCGGCGTCCGCGACTACGGCGGCGCTCTCGACTGTGGCTGCGTTCCCGGATTTCCGTTCGCAGGGCACGCATCTCGTCAACGAGCAGTTGCAGAGCATCAGTCGAGGGCCCTGGCGTCGGAGGACGCTGCATGTCAGAAACGGTAGGCTGCCCCGCGTACGCCTCCGCAACTTTGTCGGCGAGGGCGGCCAACTCCTGCAAGGTAGAGTCAGGTGGTGTGGTCGCCAGGGCTGCTTTGATCCTCGGGGGCAGCTTCTCTATGAAGACATGCCGCAGGAAAGTCTGGTCCTTGAGGCTGTTGCCCGCCACCGTCTCGAGGCGTTGCAGGAGCTGGGAGGGCCGGCTGTCCCCCAGCTCAACGTCATGCCTCAAGGCTACATACCTCTGGTGTTCCGTGAGGGTGGTCTGCCTCAGGATTTCCTGTTTCAGGGCAGAGTAAGGATTTTCAGCCGGAGGATCGAAGATGACTCGCCGCACACGGCCAGCCAACTCCGGAGGGAGGGCAGCGATCGCATAGTGGAATTTGGTGATCTCCTGGGTGATGCCACGGTTGACGAATTGGGAGTCCACCACTTGGAACCAGAGGTCCATGTCATTGTGCCAGGGGGGGGGAAGTTTGAGGGAGACGGCGGAAATCTGGTCTCTTTCCATTCGGAGAGTTGATTGGGCTGAGGAGGAGGGAAAAAAAATGCTCCTGGCTGGCTCGCCAATAAAGAGTTTGATGTTTCTCTTTATTTGTAAGTAGGTTCGTTGTCAGATCTCCCAGGCAGGTGACGCGCAGAGCTTGATCGTGGCGTGGAGTTGAGCAAGTCGTGCTGTGAAACTGAGCAGGACTCTGCGAGCGGTGCGTCTGTCTGGGTCTGAGTCCGAGATGAGTCTGAATCTCCCTGTCCCACGACAGCTGCTTTTATACCATTGTCAAGCCTGTGATATGCGTCAGGGTGAGACGCACATCAAGGAGATCAAGGAATTGAAAGACATTAAAGCTTAAAGCTGCGGTGCGCACCGGTGACGCCACACGCGCATACACACACGCGCGCGGCCACTTTTCAACAAAATATCAGAATGTATTATTTAAAATAACTTTGCGATAGTACTCACCGTTAACATGAATGGTTTTCACGTTCCTCGTGATTGGTAAAAACCCAGGCAAATGATCGGAATGAAATTCAATTTGCCGGTCCAGAGGCGAAGTTACTGCTAGCTAGCCTGCACACGGCTCATAAACTTCCACACTTGCTATCTGCAATCTACTTCTCGCAGAAGTATGTTGATGCTAACGTTAACATGGGGCTTGTTAAAATGTCACTGACATTCGACTGTTTCATCGATGGTATTGTATCATTGCAAATTAGAATCAGAACATTTTCTCTCCTCTAATGCTCCGGTGCATTAACGCTGAAGTGCACTAGTTGGGCTCATTTAAAGGGGCGTTTACCTGTTTCAACATGACGGGCACTATCATCCAATAAAAATGGCGCGTTCGGCCAACCTAGGTCAGTGTCATCCAATCAAAATTGCGCTTTCCGCCAACTGTAGCCCCAACGGGAAATGAACGGCGAAAAAAACGAAAATATGTATTTAGTTTTATCGGCGAGCCATATGCAATCATCGAAAGAGCCATATATGGCTCGCGAGCCATAGGTTCCCGACCCCTGGCCTACAAGGTAATGCGGTGTGCATTAAAGGACGCAATCGATTAACGAATTTATTCCGTGCCATTTTGAGGCAACATTGGTCGGCAAATGTCTCAACCAAAAAGAGGCAGAAGAAAATGGCGACCTCTTGTAGACATGACAGTGTATTGCGTTTCCACAGGCTGATAAATTCCTTATATGGAGCTTGGACGCCCTCTTCTGGCGCAACACGAGGTTTTCAGACCAAACAAGCATTGACGTGATGGAAGCACTGCTACAATGTGTCTTTTTTTAGATCAGGGGCGTTCCTTCAGTGACGTCACATACGGACTCGTCACCAACTCAAAAATAAGACTTCTGAAATATTCAGCATGAGTCTTAAAACGTAAAATATAGCTATATGCGGTGGAATCTTTGTAAAATACACTCAGTAGAAGTCATTTGAAGCCATTTTACAAATATGGACACAACTTGTCCGGAGACGTCGGTTGTCCTTTAAGGGTAACTCAATGCGAAAGGAGTGTTGTCAAGTGTCATATTCCATTTTAATTCACATCTGGATACAAGAACTATGGAAATGAGTTTTTAATATGAACACACATTTTCTATGCATTAAGACAAGGCTGAGGGTGTTAGATATTGACTCATTGAGAGTGTAAACATTTTGGTTGATATCAGATTTTATCAGTTTCTGTTGGATGGGGGATATTTTCAAGTGTGTTTGTCGGGATTCATTTAGTAACACCGTATTAGAGGCATTAGTTTGTTCAATCATTCAAGTGAGTGTAAACAGGGTAACAAATTGATTGCAAAACCTCAAAGTTATTTATTACACATGGCAATTCGCCATTTTTGTACAGATTTTAGCAAGTTGACACACATGATTCGCCTTTGCAGGGCACATAAAATGACCTGATGGGCTGAATCTGGCCCCTGGCCCTTGAGTTTGATACATGCGTCAGCGATCATCCTTTTGCAATCCATCCTAAATTGTTCTGTGATGCTGTGAAGATTACAGTCCAGATACATTTTGGAGAACATCTTCAGTTGATTTTTTTTTTTTTTTTTAATAATGAGATTGTTTTCTTTCGCACAAAAGCTGCCAAAAAATGGCCACGTGAAATATAAAAGAATGAATTATGTATCATTTAAATCTCATTTTCTGAGCTCAAATAAGAAAGCAAGTGCTGGCCTATTGTGTAAAGTAATCAATCAAATTGACTGCTACCTGCAGGGGCTGAAACAGAAAGAAAACAAGTTCTTTTTCGGCTCTGCCCAATGGTACATGTCAGAAGCACAATTATTCCCTCTGTTGTAAAAATGAATACTGCTTTTGACAACTGTGGCATAGAATGTAACAGTGTGTGGCTGTTACCTTGGCAACCATTCTTTAACCAGCTGCTCCTTCCTATGTCCCAGGAAAAAAAGGACATTGACATTCCTGACTTCTCTGGGTGCTTGATGTGACTACAGCTCAATACTCTTAAAGCTTAATTAGCCAATTTGGGAGCGAAAAAATGTTCGTAATTGGAGGAAGAGCCAAAGCCCTTTCGCAATTATACAAAGTGGCCACAAAAAAATTCTCATTTAATCATGACAATTTTGAAGAGGGAGGAAGGTGACAGAGCAAAAAAAGGTGAAAAGAAGTTTACAAGCAGTTGACCAAGAGGGAAAACGGAATTACTATATTTAAAACAGGATAGTAAAAGAGAAAGCCGAGCTGCACTCGATTGTAGAAGTTGATTTTTAATTGAAAGCAGGCCTCAGAAAAGCTTAGCATTAGAGCTAGATTCATTTCTTACTTGCAGAGCTTTCAAAAGGCAGTGGGAATGTAGAACATAAATTTGTATACACTGGATAAGTGTGGCATTGCATCTTCTTCTTTTCCTTTTGGCTTTTCCCTTCAAGGGTCGCCACAGCAAATGAGTGTGCTCCATCTAACCCTTCTCTCACACCAGCTACCTTTATGTCCTCTTTGACAACATCCACCAACCTCCTCTTTGGTCTTCCTCTCGGTCTCCTGTCTGGCAGTCCAAGGTTCAGCATCCTTTTCCCGATATAGTCACTCTCTCTCCCTCCTGTGTATATGTCCAAACCATCTCAGTCTGGCCTCCCTGACTTTCTCTCCAAAGTCTCTAATATGAGTTGTTCCTCTCATGTACTCATTCCTGCTCCTATCAAACCTGGTCACTCCCAAAGAAAACCTCAATATCTTCATCTTTGCTACCTCCAGCTCTGCTTTCTGTCTTTTCTTCAGTGGCACTGTCTCCAGTCCAAACATCATGGCTGGTCTTACCACCGTTTTATACACATTTCCTTAGCTAGCTGAAACCCTTCAATCGCACCTGGCTTTTGTCTCCAGCCGCTCCAGCCATCCTGGACATGCTTCTTCACCTCTTTTCCACACTCTCCATTGCTCTGGACAGTTGACCCCAAGTACTTAAAATCCTCCACCTTCTTTATCTCTTCTCCCTGTAGCATCACTTGTATCATAATCTTCTGACTTGTTGTTCAGAGCAAAACTTGTTCCAGCCAACTTCAATATGTGAATCATTTCTGTACTGATCTTGAATACATCGAATAACTGGTTCAATGTTTATTATTATTATTATTATTATTATTATTATTATTATTATTATTATTATTATTATTATCACGATTATTATTATTATTATTATTATTATTATTATTATTATTATTATTATTATTATTATTATTATTACTATTATCATGATACCCCGTCCGGCCTCCTTGTGTGGAGTTTGCATGTTCTCCCCGGGTCCATGTGATTTTTCTCCAGGTCCTACGGTTTCCTCCCACATTCCAAATTCTTTGCTGCTGTGAAATGTAAATTTCTCCACTGCGAGACTAATAAAGGCAAATCCAATCCAATCCAAAAACATGCACGATTGAACACTCTAAATTCTCCCTCAGTTTGAGTGTGAGCATGTATGGATGTTCATTGCTCTGTGCTGTGCGATTGACTGGCAACCAGTTCAGGGTCTCCCCCGCCTACTGCTCGCAGACAACTGGCATAGGCTCCAGTGCCCCCCCGCGACTCTAATGAGGATAAAGCAGTATGGAAATGGATGGATTGATTATTATGATTCTTCTTATTATTGTTTTATTACTATTATTACTTTTATTAGTATTTGTTTTTTAACTGATAGCCATGTAATGAGACAAACACTGATTCTTGAACAGCTTCAGATGACACACACAGTCGTGTGCTTATCCTGTATGACATTGTGTCCTTTTGTGCATTTTATGAATGTGATAACGGTTGTATTAAAGAGGAACACCAAGTAAGGTATGTCCCCACAAAAGATACCCGCTCCTGTGGATACAAAACTTGTGTATCTTCTTGGATGAAGCATCTGTACCAAATGTGCAGGTGAATCAACACCATGAAGAGAAAGATATTTGTGAAGTGTGTCAAACATAATGACTGTCTTGCTTGTATGCATGTACTAATGGCGTGGTGTGTTTGTTATAAAAGCTGTTGGATATGTGCCACATTCCGACAACACCGGTCCAGAGGGCTGAACAGCTGTCTGAGAGTGCAGTTAATAGGCTCCTACCGACAACTGGATGTCATTAAATGTTATCTGCAGAGTTAATGACAGATTTTGAAGAGTAACGTACGAAGTGATTGAAAGAACAGGCACTTCTCATGGTAGTTGTTTACTGTTTACTCAAATGCAGATATAAACCCAAATCAAGCACTCATCAAACATTCTGTATTCAATCATTGCATTCACCCTGTAACCTGATGACTTTCCCTGAAAAGTGTTAAACATGTTACCATCACCTGACCCAGTACATCAGAAAGCAGGAAAATCATTAGTTTTAATGGTCACCTGTGTACTGCGGATGCTATTAGCTTCATACGGTGACACGGTGCAGGCTCTGGAGATGACATGCCCACAGGAAATAGGATCGGGAGGAGAGTCAGCAGACATGACGTGGGCGATTAGATGAGAGAAGACGAGAGAAAAAGAAAATCCAGCTAGGCTCGGGAGTGGCAGCTCCACACATTCATATCTCATACAGGCGCATCAGAACTTGAAAGCCCATCACAACCGTTAATTACAGCATCACCCTCAATCTAATTTAAAAAAATGTGTGAACACACAAGGGCTATATTTGTAGACCAGGGATGTACAATCATTTTTTTTCAGAAGGCCACATTGTATCTACGGTTTCTTCTCGAGGGATGTTATGAATTTGGGAAAACCATTAGAATGCTTGATCTCCTCCACATATTACATACGGAAACGCACGACAAATTAGTGGATAGATAATTTTCAAATCCAAAGTCAAATAATGACTGTTATTGTGGTTTACATACAATTTGTAATTTTGTTTTGGACTTTAGCAAGCATCATGGCACTTGACATGCTTGATTTGCTTTCGCAGGCCGAATAAAATAATGTGGTGGGCAAGAGTTGCCCCTTCCCCAGGCTTTGATTTTGACACTTGAGTTGTAGACGGTACAGCTGCACGTGAACTTAAAAATTGAGGCATCCTCACTTTCATGCTTGTGCAAGCCTCATTTAGCATATTCGGGAATTTGTCCAACCTCTTTGCGCTGTTGTGGAAGTTGTCGCATGCCGAGGTTGTTTGTTTTAATGTGTTCAGTTGCATGTAGAAATCAAAACTTCATGCTTGCTGCAGCTTAACTGTAAGCACAAGGTTGTTTGTGTTGCGTTGTCCACTCCGGTGTTCGAGGAAGATATGGTGTGGAATTCAGAAAAGACCACAAGACAAGCGTTGTACGTCTTGACTCAACTGTGGTTTACTCCGCAAGGTAATACAAATGCATGCGTACAACAACTTTCTGTCCAATAATGTAAATCGGTAATGGGTTTATCATATAGCGAATTACCCCAACAATCGGGCCGACACAAAACACTAAACGAAGCAGTGCGTTCCTTGTTTTAAATATATATTTAAATGTACTGTATACCAATGTAAATATGTGATTTTAATGACAAATATATATAATCTTTACTTGCTATGGAGGGCGGCCCGGTATTCGAGTGGTTAGCACACCGGCTTCACAGTGCAGATGTCGCCGGTTCGCGTCCCGGTCCAGCCTCCCTGTGTGGAGTTTGCATGTTCTCCCCGGAACCGCGTGGGTTTTCTCCGGGTTCTCCGGTTTCCTCCCACACGCCGAAAACATGCATGGCAGGCAGATTGACCACTCCAAATTGTCCCTAGGTGTGAGAGTGACTGTTGTATGTCTTTCTGTGCCCTGCGATTGGCTGGCAACCAATTCAGGGTGTCCCCCGCCTCGTGCCCGAAGACAGCTGAGATAGGCTCCAGCAACCCCCGCGACCCTAATGAGGAATAAGCGGTACGGAAAATGAGATGAGAGATGAGACTTGCTATGGAGCTCTGGTGCAGCCGTCACAACCTAGACCTGAACACGCTCAAGACAGTAGAGATGATTGTGGACTTCAGGAAACATCCATCACCACAGCTGCCCCTCACACTATCCAACTGCCGCGTATTAACCGTTGAGACCTGGGAATCACAGTCTCCCAGGACATGAAGTGTGAGGTCAACACCAACTCTATCCTGAGAAAGGCCCAACAGAGGATGTACTTCCTGAGGCTACTAAAGAAGCATGGCCTGCCACAGGAGGTGCTACAACATTTCTACACGGCTGCACATCGAATCCATCCTGTGTTCTTCCATCACCGTTTGGTTCGGGGCCGCCACAAAAATGGACAAAATCCGACTTCAACGGACAGGTAGGACGGCGGAAAATATAATTGGCGCCGCCCTACCCACTCTCAAGGACTTGCACACTGCAAGAATCCAAACAAGGGTGCGGAAAATCCTCCTGGACCCTCCGCACCCTGCCCACCACCTTTTCCAGCTACTCCCCTCGGGCAGGCGCTACCGATCCATGCGCACCAAATCCAGCAGACATTTAAACAGCTTCTTCCCCCAAGCCATTAACTCTTTAAACAGTAACCCAAATAGAACTTTATAGTGCCTCTTTGACATTTTTTTGATGATGATACTAGTTTAGCATGTTCTACAGAAAACAAATTCCTTCTGTGTTGTACATACTTGTACCCTTCACTTTTGTACAGATGACGGCTGAAGAAACCTTCTCATCGATACTTGGCAATAAAGATGATTCTGATTCATGAACTAAATACAAATGCAATTTCACTGTACCCAGGTACTTCAGTAAACATGTGTGCATAGCTTTACATGAAACCAAAATACTGCTTTTATGACCATTGAGGAGCCTTTCAAAAAACAAGGTCCTTTTTAAACGGTCACATTTGCTTGTGTAACGTGAATTAGGTGACTGATGCAGGCACAGGGATTCTGAGCTCTGCAAATGTGTGATCAATGTCATCATATTTCATTCATTAATACCAGTGTGGATCGACCCTTCGGGGTCAATGTAGAAACCGGTTCATCGAATTAATAATAAAAAAAGTTTATTGTGTGTTCTTGAAATAACCCTGCTGGCCGCTGCACAGCTATTAAGAGCAAGGGACTCACATATGAAAACCATTATGGTGGAAGTACCCACATTATGGATGTGGGATGTCCTTGCCATACATCAGGAAATTAGCTTGTTCGACCACCATGCCGAGCACTATAAGTGGGTTTATCACACGTGGCATTTCAATGACATGAGAGGAACTGTGTTGATAGGTGGCCAACTAAGTCGACTGCGTCTACGAAAACACCAAAACTTGTTCTAGCCCGCCTTCTTGCAGAGTTACACGGCATCGGGCATGAAAATAGTGTGAAGTAAGAAAGCAGTGGCTTCAGGTGCAATTGCTAAAATGAGCTCATAAACACTCACAAATCTGGAGATGGAGGCAATAAAATAAATAAACAGACAACTAATTCCAGTCTTGACATGGGTTTAGTTCAGTGGCGGGCCATGCATGTCAACCCTTGGCCTTCAGTAGTGTTATGTCTGAATCAATTCATAGCAGCGAGTGTGGTGTGATTTACTACATGTTCACTAGAGGATGCCCTTAGCCAGGAAATAACTTGTGACTTGAAGAAACTTAAAGGACAACCGACATCACTTTTTTGTTTCCTAATTGACATCAGAGAAAAATAGTTTTATAGCATCTAAAATACCCAAAACACGCAGGCTGATATTTTTAGTCAAATGCAAAACACCAATAAAAATAACTTAGTGTCCAAACTCTGCAAAAAATTGAGCTGCCAAATAGGCATTTTCAGAAAGTCCCGCCCCCAGTTCGTGACGTCACGCCAAGACGTCTTGCATTGCTCGAGAATCAAAACAATGACTTCAGATTCCGAGAATATGCTTTCTTATTACGCATCCAGTTATGAATATGATTCAAATGGTTCTGAAGAGTAAAGTATAAATGTTTGCAATTGATTAAAGGTCTCCGGGTCATTTTGAGGGATCAAGACAGATGTGTAGCGTCACAGAAAATGCAGAAGATTTTCCCCTTGGAATTTTTGTCAGTAAATATCCAATAGTTGTCTCGGTGTAACATACAACGATTCACCATTGCGTTATTTATGTGTTTTCCTTCTAATTTCGCCATCAACAGGGATCAACACGAAGTTTTCAGACCAAACAAGGTACCGTAAAATGCATTGAGGTGATGCAAGGTATGTCCTTTCTCGCTCAGGGGTGTTCCTTTAGTGACGTGACGTGAGGACTCATCACCAACTCAAAAACAAGACTTCCGGAATATTCAGCGCGAGTCTTAAAACGTAAAATATTAGCTGTATGCGATGGAATCTTTGTAAAATACGCTCAGTAGAAGTCATTTGAAGTCAATTTACAAATTATGGACACAACTTGTCCGGAGACGTCGGTTGTCCTTTAAGAAATACTGTCATTAAACTGTTCGAATTTTTACTATGAACGTCATAAATTTGCAATATTATTTGCTATTTTTGCTACAACCTTTCGTCATGATGTCCATCTATTCTTGAAAAGTATGTCTTGAAAATGGTATTAACTGTATATCTGCAACCAAATCCATTTCTTCTCTGACCTTTCCAGCGCCTTCCTACAGGCCTTGGGCTGCAAACTCCAACTCTGATTGGTTAAAGAGACAGTTTCATTAACATTGATTTTTATGCTCCAGGGGCTGCAGAACTGATTGTGAAGGCGTCCAGGTAGTTTTCTCACCAAGGTAACAAATGATGGCTGAAATGTGATTGGGTAAATGCTTAAATGCTTAAATGCGAAAATGCACAACAGCGGGAAAGCAATTAAAGGAAGCTGAAAGATAATATGGATTGCATAAGAATTTATGGAAAAATATAATTCACATTAGTCTGTGATTCAGATATTTTAGGCCAGCAGAGAACGCCTTGCAGGCACTGGTATAGTTATCACTGTTTATTATTGTTCTACTCAGAGAATGTGGTAGTATTGTGTCGCCATCTTCACCAACATACAGCCCGGAGCACGCACAAGTAAACAAAACAAGATGTAAGATCAGCAGTATTTTAGATGAGGATCAATCACTGAGGCTTCATACTGCTAGCACATACTGTCTGATAGGCTTGTTTTTAATTTCATGTTCAAATCATCGTGTATTGTTATAAATTGCTTGGCCAATACATTGTCGATTCATTCTAAAATATTGAGTCATGTAAAAGATGCAGCAAGGTAGACCAATCAATGTATTGATTATTTCTCCAGGCCACCTCGCACAGCCATGGCCACTTGTCACTGTGAAATGCATTGTGTGCAATCAAACGCAGGCTAAAAATCAACTTGGGACTGGCCACTGATGTCCACTTTGTTGTTTAAATGTCAATCTCGGGTTTGAACAGGAATTTAGTAGGATATAAGATTAGGAAATGACTCCCCCAAATAATATCAGAAGGGACTGAAGAATATTTTAAATAACATGTTTTAAAAACGATTAATATTTTTGACAAAGCATGTGTCCCCATGAGAGTAGTTCTTGTTTTTGTTTGTGTGTTTGTTTTTCTTACAAAGCAGATCTTGCTCTTTCCAAAGAGGAGGACTGTTGTGGTGATTAACTCATTCATTGTCAGACATCTGCAAAAATGTGTCCACTCCAGTGCCAAGGTTTTTGTCATTTTTACTCAAATTCGAGGACCAAATAATATTGAGTTTTAGGACTACAAAAACATTAAATGCAGCGTAAGAAACCTTAGACTCCTTTCTTTCATCAGAAAAAAAGAGTTAATTCTTAAGTTGTATGGTTCTGAAAAGAAAATTCAGTCCTCTATTTTTTCAAATGAGACTATTTCCCACCATTAGCTGGGCTATGATATATTTTTCATCTACTTAAAAAGGCTCGCTGAATAGTAATGTGTGAGGATGACATATTTATGGTTCAGTGACATAAAAAATGACCGTATTTTCTTCCTGTCCCAATTTTCAAAATATAGGAGAAAACAACTGACAGGACAACAAGGGAATTTGAACTGAATAAAATTAATTGCTGCACCTGCACTAAGACCGAAAAGATGATTGCTATTGAACATTTAATTTGTGAGGGCTTGTCTGAAAAGATGAATTCCTCCGCCAAGACAAGAGCTACATTATTAGAGGACAATCTGTCTTAGTCAGTCCTGTCTGGTGGAAAATTCTCATAAATGTAAAAATAATTAGATCTGTTCTACACCACTAACGAACAGTAAATCTGTGATGTAACTAGTGGGGGAAAAAAATCCTTACTCTTCTTCACCTCAAAATGTCTCATTTCTTTTCCTAAAGCAAACATGTTTGCTCATTTCTTATTTAGATTTTGTAGAGTTTAGTCCAGTGCAACAGTCAATGTATTCAGTAGGACCCAGAATATTCCTGTTGCACCATATAACAGCTGGCCAACACAAAGCCATCGAGACCAGAGATGGCAATTGTGTTTATACGCTTCATTAACCAAATGAAAAAAACATACTAGTTTATTGAGTAAGCTATCATTCAATCATCAGACAGGACAGGAGAAACTTTTTGATGGTAGTTAGTGTCTCATCTCATCTCATCTCATTATCCGTCCCGCTTATTCCTCATTAGGGTCGCGGGGGGTGCTGGAGCCTATCCCAGCTGTCTTCGGGCACAAGGCGGGGGACACCCTGAATTGGTTGCCAGCCAATCTCAGGGCACACAAAGACGAACAACAGTCACGCTCACACTCACACCTAGGCACAATTTGGAGTGGCCAATCTGCCTGCCATGCATGTTTTTGGAGTGTGGGAGGAAACCGGAGGACCCGGAGAAAACCCACGCGAGCCCGGGGAGAACATGCAAACTCCACACAGGGAGGCCGGACCACATGAAATACAATGTAAAATGAAAATGTAAATGTAAAATGTGAAATATAATGTAGGGAATTTGTAGATGAGGCCCGGGAACCACGCTGCAGCCTCATCAGGCTAAACAAAAAAACAACATCCACAATATAATTCATTTCTCCAGTTCTTGTCCTGTTTGTAAGTGATGTCTGATGAATGAAATTCCAGGACATTGAACTTGCCTTTGAGTATTAATAAAACAAATTAGAATAACGCCGGTCAAGCACAAACAGCGCTGGATTGTAGATTCATCTCGACATGGTTCATTCTCATTGTCATCAGTCGGATCGGAAGACCTAGTGTGACTGTGTATATGCGCATGTGACTGTGTGTATGTGTGTGTGTGTGTGTGTGTGTGTGTGTGTGTGTGTGTGTGTGTGTGTGTGTGTGTGTGTGTGTGTGTGTGTGTGTGTGTGTGTGCGTGCGTGCGTGTGTGTGTGTGTGTGTGTGTATGTGTGTGTGTGTGTGTGTGTCTGTGAGTATTGTGTAGGTTGGATGAGTTAGCAGTAAAATTCATCTGTTTTGTGCATCTCAGTAGACAGACATGTTGCTTTCTTTCTGTCAACTGAGAATGACATTTGTATTTTTTGTTTGTATTGCTTGTATTGCATTTCAAAATATCATTTGTGTTGTTGACCAATGGAGGAAAAATTGAAAACAAAAGACCAAAAGAAAATGAATATACTTATGAATGAGCATATTTGTCTGTTATCTAAATTGGAGTCTCCTCATTGGTAATTTAAAAAGATTAAAAATCTGATTTGACATGTTTTTTTTTGCTGTAGTTATCTTGGAATCTGAGTTGTAATTGTAATTATATAATGCGTGAGAAATATTTGATGATGCCCCTGAGCAAAATGTCAGTGAAATGCTGCAATTCATAACTGCACAAAATCCTACTGCTGTAATCATACACAATGGGGGATCTATTGAAAACAAATATTGCACATTTTTGTTTTGAAGTAAAGGATGTGTTGTTGAGAGAGAAACAGAGAGAGCGCGAGAGAGAGAGAGAGAGAGAGAGCGAGAGAGAGAGAGAGAGAGAGAGAGAGAGAGAGAGAGAGAGAGAGAGAGAGAGAGAGAGAGAGAGAGAGAGAAGGAGAGACAGAGACAGAGAGAAAGAGAGAGGGAGAAAGGGATAGAGACAGAGACAGAGAGATGAGGCGGACATTTTAACCCAGCTTGAGCGATGAACATTGGAAATATATTTTCTTTGGGTCTCTGCAGTGGTGGTTTGTGAATATACAAGTGCAAGTGCAAGTGCTTTTCTGAGCAAAATTTCCCAATCATGTTTGTACCTTGTGAATTTCCAATACAGCTGACTCAACATGGCACGGGTTTAACACATACACTATGAATCCGCTTCTGGCAACGCAATGCATCTCAGAAGGTGTTTGACTGTGGCTTCTATATAAGATGTGCTACACAGTCCGGAAAGGACAACCAACATCACTTTTTTGTTTCCTAACTGACATCAGAAAAACGTTTTATAGCATCTAAAATACCCAAAACATGCAGTATGATATTTTTAGACAAATGCAAAACACCAATAAAAATGACTTAAAGTGTCCAAAATCTGCCAAAAAAAATGAACCCTCGAAGTGGCCAGTTTCAGAAGGTCCCGCCTCCTTGTTCGTGGCGTCACCCCAAGACGTCTTGCCTTGCTGGAGAATCAAAACAATGGCTTCAGATTCAGATAATATGCTTTCTTGTTACTCATCCAGTTATAAATATGATTCAAATAGCTCTGAATACGAAAGCATACATGTTTGCAATCGATTAAAGAATTTATTCCGTGCCATTTTGAGGCAATAGGTGGGGGGGGGGAATGTAAATCAAACCAAATTGTACTTAAAGGACAACCGACGTCAACCGACAAGTTGTGTTTGCTTAATTTGTAATAGCTTCAAATGACTTCTACTGAGCGTATTTTACAAATAATCCACCACATATAGCTATATTTTACGTTTTAAGACTCGCGCTGAATATTCTGGAAGTCTTGTTTTTGAGTTGGTGAAGAGTCCTCACCCTACGTCACTGAAGGAACGCAGAAAATGGCGACAAAGCTGCGTGTAAGGAATTAATCAGCCCGTTTCCACAGGTTGATTAATTCCTTACACAGAGCTTTGTCGCCCTCTTCTGCCTCTTTTTGGTGCAACACAAAGTTTTCAGACCAAACAAGTACAGCAAAATGCATTGACGTGATGGAAGGACTGCTACAATGTGTCCTTTTTTTGGTCAAGGGCGTTCCTTCAGTGACGTAGGGTGAGGACTCGTCACCAACTCAAAAACAAGACTTCCGGAATATTCAGCGTGAGTCTTACAATGTAAAATATAGCTATATGCGGTGGAATCTGTAAAATACGCTCAGTATAAGTCATTTGAAGCCATTTTACAAATTATGGACACATTTGTCCGGAGACGTCGGTTGTCCTTTAAGTACGATTTGATTAGCTGTTTTAACATTTGCTCGTCGACATCAATGAATTAGCTACTATATTTTCAGATGTATGAGGCATATACAAAAGCCTTGATTTTCTTCAAAAGATGACTCTGTGCCTTATACGCAGGTGCACCTTATATGTGAAGTATTATTCAGCCACAACAGGTCTTGCGACTACTGTCAGCCACCGACTCCATTTCCCCCCATAGAAGAAGTCGCCTCGACTGTAGTGTGTTATAATGTGGTGTGCTATATCTGGAGAAACTTTTTATATTTATATATTATATTTGGATAACTTTTTGTCATTCATTGAAGCTGCACCTTATAGTCCAGTCCGCCTTCTATATGGAAAAAAGTTTGAAAATACACCATTCATTGGCGGTGCGCCTTCTACTCCGGTGTGCCTTATACACCCGAAAATACGGTAGTTTAGACTGAATCCATCCAGTTCTTTCTCATTGATCAAACCTTAATCCTCATGAACTGTGTTAAGGCATATAAGAATCAGAATCAGAATCATCTTTATTGCCAAGTATGTAGAACACACAAGGAATTTGTTTCCGGTAGAACACGCTGCACTAGTATCGTCATCAAAAAAACTGCTAAGTGGCACTATACAGTTCCATTTTGGCTACTGTTGAAGATTTCAAAGAGATAAGATATCGTGCTAAAGTAACAGGTTGTATTAGACGGATGAACAAAAGTGAGAAGTGAACAAAAAAATAACTACCGACACATTATAAAATTATTGCGGACTTGTGCTATACATTCTGCAAATAACAGGGAATAGGTTGAAAGTAAAAATCCAGAACAATGAAATGTAAATGACAACTAATACGCTGGGTTTCACTGTCGTCATATTGCCGTGGGCACAACTTATGTCACCAGTCCAATTCTCCCAAGCTCATCAGTCAAATATTTGATGTACTCTTTTCTCCAATGAACAGGGTCATCTGCAATGGTATCTATCTGCACCCCCATCAAACTATCTAAGCCCGAGAGTCTGCTTTGATGAGCAATAAAAGAAATAACCCACCCTCTATTATTAAGTGGAGCACAGAGCAAACTTTTATTGCATATGGATCTGGTGTACCATGGGTTGCTAATTCCTTGAAGGCCAATAACCATGATAAAGGAACTGCAGTAGCGCTACTGTTGATTAATGTTCTGGGCGCATGTTATTACTATAATAATAATAATACATTAAATTTCGAAGCGCCTTTCAAAACTCTCAAGGTCACTCAACACGGAATAACTCAAATAGATAGCAAGATAGCTAGCTAGTGAATAGATAGTCAATAGCTAGCAAATAGATAGCTATTAGCTATCGAATATGGCTAATAGCTAGCAGATTGATAGCTAATAGCTAGTGAATTGATAGCTAATAGCTAGCGAATAGATAGCTAATACCTAGCGAATAGGCTCTCCTCGTTCAACTAGAACTGCTTCAAGTCATCACAAAGAGGGTACAGCAAGTCCTGAAGAATGAATGACTCTGTGTCTTTGTGATGTCATATTTGTTATTTTTATTTTTCCCAAGATGGTGGCGCGTGAACACGCAGCGGCTCCCCTCTCTCGGCAAATTGGCGTTTTCATGTTTATTATGTTTGTCATATGTTAAGTCATTATAAGTGCCTTGCATTCTGGGTCCGAGAGGGCAGTAATTTCATCTGTGCTGTATGTCATGCATATTAGCATATTTGACAATAAAGCTGACTTTGACTTTGACAGGTAGCTAATGCCTAGTCGCCCTAGTGAATAGATAGCGAATAGATAGCTAATACCTAGCGAATAGATAGCTAATACCTAGCGATTAGATAGCTAATACCTATCACATAGATAGCTAATACACATAGCAGCTAGCTAAATAGCTAGATAGCCAGCTAGATATCAAGACAGCCAGCTAATATGTCTTGAATGAGGTATAATAATAATAATAATAATAATAATAATAATAATAATAATAATAATAATAATAATAATAATAATAATAATAATAATAATAATCCATTTCATTTCTAAGCGCCTTTCACAACTCTCAAGGTCACTTTACCGTCACAGGATAGTTTTTTCTGCGGGTGTGCAGCGGCAGCCACATGCGCCAGCCACATGCGCCAGCGTTCACTCAACACGGAAGCAACTCAAATAGATAGAAAGCTATCTAGCTAGCTAGCTAGCTAACAGAAAGCTAATAGATAGCCAGATAGACATTTAGCTAACAAGGTATGTACACTTGAGAATGAAGATGTAAACACGAACATGAAGTCAAGCTGACATCCCGCATCCTTCCGCATTGGCAACTCGTCACCTGTCACTCAAGAGACGCCGACGCTACTATAAGCTATTAGGAGCACCTCAAATAAAAGAATTCACGGATGAATAAATGAGCGATAAATTATGAAAGAAATGGGGCAGTGGGACAGCAGATGCTAATGAATGAATGGGGAGATGAAACTTCTGGAGATGTGATGATTGTGTCATCCTCAAAGCTACAATCCTTTGTTTACAACATTTACATTAGCTGCACTGCCACTCACAAAGTATGGAAAGCCATTGTCAGTACTTTGTGGGAAAAAAAGTGATTCAGGCATTCCTTTGACATCAATTAATTCGATTGAAATGTCATAAATAAATAAATAAATGTGCCATTCAACTCTTCATTAAAATATGAATGACTGGGGGATTACGAATACATTCTGAAGGAAAGCAATATATGTTCATGTACAATATGCTGTGATTATCTGGAGAATCTACACTTAATATTTCAGAGGTACCACCTTTGTGTTATGCTGTGTTCTTATGATTCTGTCTTGTTTGACTTCTGGAAAAAAAATCAATTACTGTATGTAAATACAAAATACTAAAGAGTGTCTCATTAATTACAATTGCCTGATTAAAACGAGAGGACACAAACGCCAAAGGGCAGCTGCACACTGAGAAGGAATTCTCTCACACTTGGTTAAGCATGACATAAGACAAGCATCCAAACACTTCCACCACGAGATGTAATGTCGAGCCTGCTTCACACCAGTATTGTGTGAAGCTCAGGGGAGGAGGAGTAGGGGCATGTATGTCGGAGCAATCTGATTCCATCGATGCAACTCACATGAAGGGGTAAACAGATAAACAGACCACATCGGACAAGCGACATTAAAACTTTCCACTCCCATATATATATATAACTTAACCCGATTTGCGTATTTCCACCTACGCAAAATCAATTGTCTTCGCCTGTCTCTCACCCCTCACACCACTGCTATCCTCGCTCCGAGCCTTCAAATGCCTTCTCAATCTCAATTTCTGTGTAGCTCTTTCTCTTGTTTGTATTTATAACTGTATTTTATTTATTGTATTCTATTTGTGATTGTATTTTATTTATTACAGTACATATGCTTGTCTGTGACTGTAAAGTGTCGTTGAGAGCTTTGAAAGGCGCTTAAAATGAAAGTTATTATTATTATTATTATTATTATTATTATTATTATTATCTCATCTCATCTCATTTTCCGTACCGCTTATTCCTCATTAGGGTCGCGGGGGTTGCTGGAGCCTATCTCAGCTGTCTTCGGGCACAAGGCAGGGGACACCCTGAATTGGTTGCCAGCCAGCAGGGCACACAAAGACATACAACACTCTCACACTCACACCTAGGGACAATTTGGAGTGGTCAATCTGCCTGCCATGCATGTTTTTGGAGTGTGGGAGGAAACCGGAGGACCCGGAGAAAACCCACGTGGGTCCGGGGAGAACAAGCAAACTCCACACAGGGAGGTCGGACCGGGACGCGAACCGGCGACCTCTGCACTGTGAAGCCGGTGTGCTAACCACTCGGCTACCGGGCCGCCCCATTATTATTATTATTATTATTATTATTATTATTATTATTATTATTATTATTATTATTATTATTATTGTTATTATTATGATGATGATGATGATGATGATGATGATGATGATGATGATGATGATGATGATGATGATGATTATTCATGCAATTCAAAACAGATCCGTTCACTTCCTTTTGCATCCATTCTCTCTCAAACGGGTTCTTACACATGCGAGACAACATGGGTGATTTATACCCAACCCAGCTAATAAAATGCACAGAGAAAGAAGGAGTGAGAAAAGGGACACAGGTGAAATTTTGAAAAGAAATATGACATCAAAAAAGTGAAATTCTGAATGAACTCAAGATGACGCATTTTTATTTTCAAGATGGCGCCTGAGTAGGCAGCCATCAGCAAGTGCTCTCATGAGCCTTGCTTTTGTGTTGTTTTTGTCTTGTTATTGTGTTTTCTTTTGTCACTTTATGTTGTAGTGGGTCACGTGGAATGGATCCAGATTGTTTTTCAGCATTTTTGGCCACGACAATGATCAAAGAGGAGACTGTGCTGAGCGGTTGCGCCTTTTGGCAACATGAATATGCCAGTACTGTTTTTGAATTGGTGGAATGTCGGAGCCATTTGACTGTCATCGCTGGACAGCTATTGTGCTTTTTTTGCGCCTGTAATGGGCAGCATCTTCACAGCCCCGCTTTGTTCAGCGGAAAGGTTGGTGCTGTTGGTCAGTCTGCGGTTGGATGGATGCATGGCTTGAGGAGCCCGCGATAAGAAGAAAGCAGCGTCAGCGCAGAGCGCCGATGCGTATGTGGAACTGTCGCGGCTTGGAATTGAAGCGGATTTATGTGGCACAGGAGATGTGAGACAATGTATTTTCGCCAATGGATGCTACAGCTTCGTGTTTGCTTTCAACATTTAGCTTGTAGTAGACGTGCAAATTCCACCATGACGTCCCTGATCCACTGCTGACATGGACGCTTTGATCCTCTCCTCTTTCATCTAGAACTGCTTCATGTCGTCACAAAGAGGGTACAGCAAGTCCTGAAGAATGAATGACTGTGTGTCTTTGTGTTGTCATATTTGTTATTTATTTTGTTTTGTTTTTCCCAAGATTGCGGCGCGCGAACACGCAGCGGCTCCCCTCTCCTGGCAAATTGGCGTTTTCATGTTTATTATGTTTGTTAAAGTCATTATAAGTGCCTTGCATGCTGGGTCCGAGAGAACGGTAATTTCATCTGTGCTATATGTCATGCATATTAGCATATTTGACAATAAAGCTGACTTTGACTTTGATTAGTCTTTTACTGATCAATCAATCAGTACATACGTCGACCAACGTTGGGGAACAAGAGCACTATGGATGATGTGGACGAAAGCAATATTTTTGACTTTGATTACTCCAAAAATAGCTAAAAATGAAGGACTCAGGACGGGGAGAAGTTTCATGGGGGAACACCTGCTGCACCGTCCCAAGGCCTTCCTCTTTCTGATTTCTGTATATCACCCTTGTCTGTCTTCACCCCAGCAGAAGTAGAAAAGGGGATGGAGGACAAAGCAACATGGTTGGGAAGTAGAGGTGTCTTCAGGGGTTACAATAATTTGCTAATTTTTAGCTGGTTTGCTTGGATTGGATTGGATTGGATTTGTCTTTATCAGTCTCGCAGTGGAGAAATTTACATTTCACAGCAGCAAAGTTATGAAAGAAATGAAAGTAGAAAAGCAAAACACAGGAGCTGCTGGAAAGGCAGCCACTCTCGCGGCGCCGTCTTGAAGTCAAAAGAACAAAAAAAAAAAACTAAATAACAAATAACATGACAACACAAAGACACAGAGAGACATTCATTCTTAAGCACTTTCTGTACCTTCTTTGTTACATAAAGCAGTTCCAGATGAAAGAGGAGAGCATCAAAGCGTCTCTTCACCAGTGGATCAGGGACATCATGGTGGAATGTGCACGTCGACTACAAGCTAAATGTTGAAAGCAAATACGCAGCTGTAGCATCCATTGACGAAAAGACATTGTCTCACATCTCCTGTACCACATAAATCAGCTTCAATTCCATCCCATGACAGTTCCATATACGCATCGGCGCTCTGCGCTGACGCTCCTTCCTTCTTATCGCGGGCTCCTCAAGCCATGTATCCATCCAGCCGCAGACTGTCGAACAGCACCGACCTTCCACTGAACAAAGCAGGGCTGTGAAGATGCTGCCCATTACAGGCGCAAAAAAAGCAAAATGGCCCCAGAGCTGTCCAGCGATGACAGTCGAATGGCACCGACATTCCTCCCATTCAACACAGTACTGGCATATCCATGCTGCCGAAAAGGCGCAACCGCTCAACACAGTCTCCTCCTTGATGAATGTCGAGGTCAAAAATACTGAAAAACAATCCGTATCCGTTCCACACGACGCACAACAACACAAAGTGACAAAAGAAAACACAAACGCAAGACAAAACCAACAAAAAAAGCAAGGCTCATCAGAGCACTTGCTGACAGCTGCCTACTCGGGCGCCATCTTGGACTCCTTGCTTGCATCTGTTCGCTTCAACCCCCTATGCTGCCAAACACACGGTATGGAATTAATGGCACATTACATGTGTAGTAACTGAAAGTGAAAGACAACATTACCTAATGAGCAGCATACATCAGTTGGATTAATTCTTTTAATTTAACCAGAGCGACTTTTTGAGGATTTATAGTAGCCTTTCACGCCCACTACAAGAGCACACACATCATACCTAGACAAATTACTTGTTTGTTATGCATGGATTCAGCCAGTCAAATGATTTATTCAAAGCAGATTTGTGAGTTAGTGTGTGAATCACAGTAAAAAAAAGTGAGAAAAAAAAAATAAAATGTGTTCATGGCTTCAGGTTAAAATTCACAACGTCAGTGTTCAATGCAAAAGAAAATGAGGCGACATATTTATTATGTTGGCAGGAATATAGGTAAAATAATATTGTCATAAAATACAGTCATTTAGATTTGGAAAATGGTCTGACTCGCCTAAATGTTTTGAATGGAGGGTGTCAACTAAAAATTCGGAAAGCATTGAGTGACTCTTATAACAAGGTCTGTCATGATCGTGTTCTTGTGTGTCTTTCGTGCAAGGCTTTTACTCCAACGTACATACTTGCTGCCAATTCGATCGTCAAATGAAACCATGATTTTGAGGACTTCAAAGTGCCATGTAGGCGTCGGATTATTATTGACCTTGTTGCTGCTCTTGCTAAAGTGTGGTTTTCTCCATACTGTCATTGTCGTTTTTGCTCTCTAACCTCCCGTGTTGTATTTATGTTATTTTGTGTTTGATCTTGCTCACGTTTTTCTTTCATGAAATGAGACTTAGTTTAGAATCTCAGATTTTCCATTTCTTTGCCTTTGCATGCACTTTACACGAATGTCTTGTTTTTCCTAGTTCTTTTTGACCAGTCATTTCTATTTATATTTTATCGGCGCACTATTTGATTAAATCAATCTTATTTTTTAACGAATATTGTTTGTGTTAACATTTGTAGGATCCAATCTCAAATCATTTTGTCCAAGAACAATGTCAGTGTGCATTTAATGTTTTCAAAATGCTGAAGTTGTGATAAAAAGTACACATCTTCAACGTCAGTGTCGATCTGAAGATGAGAATTATGAACGTGGTGAAGCTTGCAAAACAGCGGTTTCAACATACTAAACATGCACGAGCTATATTGTGACTATCTGAGTGAACAGTTTTTGAGACATTCGGCAGCAGGTTCACATGGGATTCACATTTGTCTTGCATCTTCTGTACAAATCTAGCAGGATAGAAGCGGTGAGTAAATTGGCATTCTAACATAATAATATTAATTGCCTAGAGGCATTAATTATTACAACAAATAAATAATCTAGCAATCCCAACAACAAATGAAGCATCTACCAAACCCACAACTACCTAACGAGTAGACTGCCAATTACTCTACAACTCATATAAAAATTTTGCAACTATAATTTCATGTGGTGATTTGGCAACTTCTTTGACTCCATATTAAATAACAATCGACGGCTCCGGACAAGTTGTGTCCATAATTTGTAAAATCACTTCAAATGACTTCTATCAGAATCAGAATCATCTTTTTTGCCAAGTATGTAGAACACACAAGGAATTTGTTTCCGGTAGAACATGCTGCACTACTGTGAGCACATTTTACAAGATTCCACCGCATGTAGCTATATTTTACGTTTTAAGACTTGCGCTGAATATTCAGGAAGTCTTGTTTTCGAGTTGATGACGATCCCCTACGTGACGTCACATTTGGAACGCCCCTGACCAAGAAAGCGAAACACAATGCATTTTGCAGTACCTTGTTTGGTCTGAAAACTTCGTGTTGATCCGTGTTGATGGCGAAATTAGAAGGAAAACATAAATAATGCGATGGTGAATCGTTGTGTGTTGCACCAACACTACTATTTGATAGACGCTGACACAAATTCCCAGCAGACAAATCAGCCCATTTCCAACGGAGCTCGGGCATCTTGTGCATTTTCTGGGACACAACATTGCTGTCATTGATGACTCGAATTGATATGGGAGCACTCCTTCAATCGATTGCAAACATTTATGTTTTCCTCTTCAGAACTACTTGAATCGTATTCATAACTGGATGAGTAACAAGAAATCATCTTCTCCAAATCTGAACTCTGTGAGCCCATTGTTTTGTTTTTTGAGCAAGGCAAGACGACTTGGCGTGACGTCACGAACTGGGGGCGGGACTTTCTCAAAACTGCCAGTTTCGAGCTGATTTGTGGCAGATTTTGGACATTTCAAGTCATTTTATTGGTGTTTTACATTTGACTAAAAATATCAGCCTGCGTGTTTTGGGTACTTTAGATGCTATAAGTTTTTTCTGATGTCAGTTAGGAAACAAAAAATGAAGTCGGTTGTCCTTTAAGGTTCCCATTTAATTGCAGCGCATATATTGACAAATATTTGACATGATGCAGAGAAGTAAGGACTGTGTGTTCAGGAGACCATGTGGAAAGGGAGCATGGCTATAAGCTTACGGTCAGGGTTCAAGTTGTTCTATCATGGTGAAGACAGAAAGATAAATAGAGTTGGGGTTATCTTGAAAGAGGAGTTTGTTAGGAATGTCTTAGAAATAAAAAGAGTATCAGGTAGAATGATGAGTCTGAAGCTAGACATTGAAGGTGTAATGTTAAATGTTGTTAGTGGGTATGCCCCATAAGTAGGATGTGAGTTGGCGGAGAAGGAGAAATTTTGATTGGACTTTGATGAAGTCATACAGAATATTCCTAAAAGTGAAAGGGTTGTAATTGGTGGAGACTTTGATGGTCATGTTGGCGCAAGAATCAAAGATGATGAGGAGTGATGGGCAGGTTTGGACTCCAGATGAGGAACGCTGAAGGACAGATGGTGGTTGACTTTTCTAAAAGAATGGAAATGGCTATTGTGAATACTTTCTTTCAGAAGAGACAGGAATATAGTGTGACATATAAGTGGAGGCAGAAGTACACAGGTAGACTACATGTTGTATCAACGGCGCCATCTGAAGGAAATCAGTGACTGCAAAGTAGTGGTTGGTGAAAGTGTAGCCAGAAAGCATAGGCTGGTGGTGTGGAAGATGACGCTGGTAGTGAGGAAGATGAAGACACCAAAGGCACAAGTGAGGACACAATGGTGGAAGTAGAAAAAAAGAACAGTGTTGCATGACATTTAGGAAGTAGGTAAGACAAGCACTGGGTGGGCAAGAGGTCCTTCAAGAAGACTGGCAAACTACAGCGATCGTAATCAGAGAGACGTGTCGGAAAGTACTTAGTGTATCGACTGGAAGAAAGGTAGACAAGGAGACTTGGTGATGGAATGGGGAAGTGCAGGAGTGTATACAGAGAGAGAGGTTAGCAAAAACAAGTAGGACACTGAGAGGACGGAAGAGCAGTACAAGGAGATGCAGCACATGGTTAAAGTAAAGTAAAGGTGGCAAAGGCCTGTGATGACTTGTATGCTAGGCTGGACAGCAAGGAAGGCGAGACTGATCTTTACAGGTTGGCGAGACAGAAAGACAAAGATAGTAAAGACCTGCAGCAGGTGAGGGTGATTGAGGATAGAGATGGCAATGTGTTAACATGTGCCCCTAGTGTGATGGCAAGATGGAAATAGTACTTTGAAGAATTGATGAATAAGGAAAATGAGAAGGAACAAAGAGTAGAAGACGTGACTCTTGTGGACCAAAACAGAGCAAACATTAGCAAGGATGAAGTGAGGAAGGCGCTGAAGATTATGAAGGGTGGAAAGGCACCTGGGATTGATGACCAATCGAGGTATGGAAGTGTATAGGAGAGGTGGCAGTGGTGTTCCTGACTGGGTTGTTCAACAAAATTTTAGATGGTGAGCAGTTGCCTGAAGAATGGAGACAAAGTGTACTGGTGCCCATTTTTAAGACCAAGAGAGATGAGCAGAGTTGTAGTAACTACAGAGGAATAAAGTTGATGAGCCATACAATGAAACTCTGGGAAAGAGTAGTTGAAGCTAGACCAGGGGTGGGCAAACTTTTTGACTCGCGGGCCGCATTGGGTTCTAAAATTTGACAGAGGGGCCGGGCCAGGAGCATTTGGAGGGAGTGTTTGGGCCGGAAATACTCCGAACAAGTTATGTCCATAATTTATAAAATCACTTCAAATGACTTCGACTGAGCGTATTTTACAAAGATTCCACAGCATATAGCTATAGTTTACGGTTTAAGACTTGCGCTGAATATTCATGAAGTCTTGTTTTCGAGTTGATGACGATCCCCATGTGACGTCACGTTTGGACCGCCCCTGACCGAGAAAGCGACATACAATGCATTTTGGGTACTTTGTTTGGTCTGAAAACTTCGTGTTGATCCGTGTTGATGGTGAAATTAGAAGGAAAACACATAAATAACGCCATGGTGAATCGTTGTGTGTTGCACCAAGACAACTATTTGATATTCGCTGACACAAATTCCCAGCTGACAAATCAGCCCATTTCCAACGGAGCTTGGGCGCAATCTTCTGCTTTTTCTGGGTGCTACATTGCTGTCATTGACGGCTCGAATTGATATGGGAGGACTCCTTGAATCAATTGCAAACATTTATGCTTTCCTCTTCAGAAGAACAAGAACAAGAAAACATCCGATTCTCCGAATCTGAAGCCATTGTTTTGATTCTCGAGCAAGGCAAGACGTCTTGGCGTGACGTCACGAACAAGGGGGTGGGACCTTCTGAAACTGGCCATTTCCGGATTCATTTTGAAGTCATTTTTATTGGTGTTTTTCATTTAACTAAAACTATCAGCCTGCCTGTTTTGGGTATTTTAGATGCTATAAAACGTTTTTCTGATGTCAGTGGGAAACACAAAAAAATGGTGCCGGTTGTCCTTTAAATGTAGTGTGTACAAACCTCATAGCACAGTAAGACCCCAATTTATTAACTGTCTTTCAAATGTGAAAGATATCCCTGATCAGGTAAATTTGTCTCAAGGAATATGGCGTTTACATACTATTTCGCAGATACTTGGAGGAGGAAATGGAAATAGATTAAAATAACATATGCACTGTGATTTATCAAGATTGCGTCTGTTTTTAAGTTTCCATCGAAGGGGCAAAGTTAAAGAAATCAACATTTATTGAAAAATGGAATCACTTTCAACATTCAAAACATATTATTACACAACGAAATATTCAAGCTCAATAATACCTACTTGTGTTAAATTCCGCCAAATCATAGATGGTTTGTCCTGACCGCGCGCTCAACAAACTCCTCACTGACGCTCTCGCCTTCACGCGCTAACAATACACGTGTACCGTCGCCGAGCACACAAACATAGACTACCTGCAGTTGAAATTTGCATACTCGGCTCGGCAGCCAATCAGAAGCCTGCTTCTTCCTTCCGGACTTTCGCAAGCGTTACAAAGTCGTGCAATTGCATGTCATTTTCCAAAATAGATTCACAGAACCTAAGACTAGAAGAAAGATTCAATAGAAGCTAACAACATATGTGACGCTACAAAACGTAAATTTACATTAAACCGTGACTGTAAAGTGTACGTGAGACTCATGAAAGGGGCTTAGTGGCTCGTAGGAAGCAATGCAAACGTTGCATTGTGCACCACAATGGCAATCGACTACTGTAGCAAAATTTACAGCTATGCGCATTTGCCGTAAATTAAGCAAGGTAGCATTTGTAGTTGGTGCGTTCTTGATTAAAAAAAAAAAAAAACTTTATGCTTTGTGACAATATTTTTTTAATGGGATTGGTTTCATTTTGCTTCAAGTTGTGAAAAATGGGGCAGGCAACTTTTCAGTTATCTGCCCTGTTGTTCACTAGCTTTTTGTCATGAGTTTTAGACACTGTACTATAATTTGGGCAAATTCGGCGGGCCGGATTGAAAAGCCTAACGGGCCGTATGTGGCCCGCGGGCCGTAGTTTGCCCATGTCTGAGCTAGACTAAGAGCAGAAGATAACATTTGTGAGCAGCAGTATGGCTTCATGCCAAAAAAGTGTACGACAGATGCAGTGTTTGCTTTAAGAATGCTGATAGAGAAGTACAGAGAAGGTCAGAAGGAATTGCATTGTGTCTTTGGAGATCTGGCGAAAGTGTATGACAGGGTGTTCAGAGAAAAGCTGTGGTATTGCATGAGGATGTCTGGAGTGACAGAAAAGTATGCCGGAGCGGTGCAAGACATGGATCATGACTGTAAGACAGTTGTGAGGTGTGCTGTCAGTGTGACGGAGGAATTCAAGGTGGAGGTAGGACTCCACCAGGGATCAGCCATGAACCCCTTCTTATTGGCTATGGTGATAGACAGGCTAACAGAGAATGTTAGACAAGAATATTTGCAGATGACATTGTAATGTGTAGTGAGAGGAGTGAACAGGTGGGGGAGAAATTAGAGAGGCGGTGGTATGCCCTGGAATGGAGAGGAATGAAGATCAGTCACAGCAAGACGGAATATATGTGTGTGAATGAGAGGGACCCAAGTACAAGAGTGATGCTACTGGGAGAAGAAATAAAGAAGGTGGCAGATTTTAAGTACTTGGGGTCAACTGTCCAGAGCAATGGAGAGTGTAGAAAAGAGATGAAGGAGCGTGTCTAAGCAGGGAGGAACAGCTAGAGAAAAATGTCAGGTGTGATGTGTGAGAGAAGGGTTTCAGCTAGGATGAAAGGAAATGTGTATAAAACGGTGGTGAGACCAGCCCTGATGCTTGGACTGGAGACAGTGTCACTGAAGAAAAGACAGGAAGCAGAGCTGGAGGTAGCAGAGATGAAGATGTTGAGGTTTTCTCAGGGAGTGACCAGGTTCGATAGGATCAGGAATGAGTACATTAGAGGGACAACTCATATTACAGACTTCGGAGAGAAAGTCAGAGAGGCCAGACTGAGATGGTTTGGACATGTCCAGAGGAGAGAGGGTGACTATATCAGAAGAAGGATGCTGAGCCTTGAAATGCCATGCATTTCATACATGGGCAATCTGGAATCTCTGGTTTAGCAGAAAATCGGTTTAATGTCAGGTGGAAAATGCATACTCCACATAGAAGCCAAGTTTTGCACCTAGAACTTTTTGACTGTGAAGTAGGAACAGTAACCACAGCCTCAGATGAATGTCATTCAAAATCTGAACAAGCAATTACATCTGTGATAAATTGTAAGTGGAGGGGAATGATGTACAAGACAGCTCATTAATGATGCACTTGTGCACCGTGTATTTATCTTCAACATAGAAGATACGCGTTTATGTATTAGGAGTTGTGTCTTGATCATTTTGTGCACAAAGTGGATTTGTATGCACGTAGCCTGAGTGTAAGCAAAACTATCACAGTAAAAGGTTCTCCTTAACAGCAAAAAATCTCAGGAGAGAAATGTGTATGCTTATACATGCTTCATTCTTATGTGTGCAAATGAACCATCATGCATCAGTCCAATTACACTAATGCATATATCCAGGACTATTTAGGAAGCCATCAACACAAATGATAAGCAATAATTTTATTTTGAAGGCATCTCTAAGATAGTCCATCAAATGACAAAGATCTTTCGTTGTCTCTGTTGAGGTCAAGAACAGAAAAAAGACGAACACTTCAACCTTGGCACAGATGGGTGTTAATAGTAAATTGGGTAAATAATTAACAAGCTTTAAATAAGCTACTTCCTGGCTAATGGTCCTATCTTTTAGCTCTCTCCCAGTCTCGCTCTCTTGCATGATCCCAGAAAGTAAAGTTTTGTTTATTTAAGTCCTTAAATGTAAAGATCATATTTTGAAGCAGCAAGCAAGCAGGGGAATTCAACAGATAAAATGCATGGTTGTGAGTGCAAAGAAATATGGAATACAAATACAAATATTCATCTGTTGTTATGGTCCACTTTAAATCAGAGGCACAACCCCAGAAGGGTTCTGGTGATATGCACAATCCAGAAAATAAGACATTTTAGATTTTTAAAGCATAATGATCCAAATAATCTCCAATGGGATGCCAATTTAGAAAGTACAAAAGTTAAATAACTATAGCAGTGTCAATAAAACTGAAATGGATACCTCTGAAAGGTCAAGAAGTATGTTTTCATACACCTGCTCTCTGACTTGAATTAGAGTGTAAGGCTGCTTGCGAGTGAAGAATATAAATCAAGAGCAAAATAACATTTGAAAATAATTTTACATTTGACTGCAGCTTTGTTTTTAATAATTTTATACATGTACTGTATTTCATAATTGTATTTCATAAATTAACCGCTGTTGTGGGCTAAATCATGGCCGAATATCCAACATGCATAAAATCAACTTGCCCCCTTTAATGTAATGCAGCCAACTGAAAGAGGGTGTAATGTGGCCCAGGGGGTTAAGCTTCTCGCTTTCTTATCACATGATCTGTCTGCTGTCAGTCGGGATCAGATCCCCTCTATAACCCCTGGGACTCTCGGAGTCGCACCTATGTTGCAATGTTAACCGCATTTTAAGAAAACACGTTCAAATCTCTATCCTATGATGGCAAGAAACATTTAATTGGCACAGCATCCACATCAGTACGGACCTGACTTAGACAGTTTGCATGCCCTTGTCTCTTATAGAATGCAAAAACTCATAGAAAATGCCAGTTTTCTTCTCAATGCAGTACATTTTTGGATATCAATAAATAATAAAAAACAGTTTCACTAACTGACTGATGTTAGGTGTCTTAAAACGCTAGGAGTTAAAAAATGGAATAACGATCAACTTGGGAAAAAAGTAAGCACATGATTGCGGGGTTGGGGGGGATTAAACACGGTCTGGAGCAATGCATGTTTTCAGGTGGTCTGGCTCCTCTCAAGAAAACATTGGCATAGCACTAAGTAACCCCGTGGTGGTTGGCAGTCATCGAAAAAACATCTCAAGCTAAAAAATACAGTGGGGCCTCGGTTTACGAACACTTTGCCTTACGAACTTTTCGGTTTACGAACGTTACATTTATGAAAAGTAAACGTTGACATACACACAATTTTTGCGATACACACCCCCCACCGCGGCTGGCGGAGTAATCTTCGGCGGAAGAACACAAAAGCACACGACCGAACAGCGTCCCAGCCGGCCTACCTTTTCACACCCCCTTCCTGCACACGTCGATCGTCTTCAACGATACTTTTGCCATTATGGGACCGAATGTTCAGCCGAAGAAGACACAAAACAAAATAACAGTCGAGGAGAAGAAGGCGATCATTTAGAAACATGAACGAGGTGTGCGTTTGTGGCGTCACATGTGCACACCGCGGCTGTCGTGTGAATCTCAGCCTGACACATCTCTCACGCTGTGTGTCGCTTCCCTGAGAGTAACTTTCTACGACCATTCTACAAATAAAGAACCGGGTACCGTCCACCATTGCTACCATCCTTCGCCTAAAAGCTTTACACAAAGATTTCACGTTACACGATGCTTTCACGTGACTAATGACACGGAAATTGTCACGTGCGAGTTGACAGCTGGGGCGGGGCCGCTCCTCCTGACCTCCGCCAGCCGAAGAAGACACAAAACAAAATTACAGTTGAGGAGAAGAAGGAGATCATTGAGAAACATGAACGAGGTGTGTGTTTTGATCCCCTAATCACCGATACCTTACATTTCAATGACACGCTGCACCTCACCAGTGACATGATTACGACTCCTCGCTGTGTCTTGTGCTGGCAAGTCCAAGAGTTTGCTTTGCCCGAGGTGATTGTTAGCGGCGATCGCGTAAGTTTGTTGCTTTTCGGGATCGCGAGTGTGCCATTTTATTTTTGTAATAAAATCTCTGCCAGCATCTACGGGACTCGAAGTGGATGCAGATGACATCGAGGAGCTTGTTGCTGACCATAATGATGTCCTCAACACAGAGGATTTGATTTGCCTTCAAGAGGACAAGCAGAAGCAGGCCATTCAGGAGTTGATGTGCAGGGTTTTATTGAACAGTTCCATCCAGAAAAGACTCATCAACATGATGAATGATAATGTGATGCCTCAGTTTCGTAAGATCTTACAAGTCAGAAAACAGATGTCAACGACCATCACAAATGTAAATAAAGTGACTTTGTTATACAGTGCGGTGTATTTCTTTCATTACAATACAATTGCACATTTATTATACATAGAATAAGGTATGTAGTATGTAGTTTTAATGCTTATTTAGTTGAAAATTATATTTTATGGAGACCTGGGAACGGATTATTCTCATTTTAATGGTTTCCTATGGGAAAAAAAAATTGGGATACACACTTTTTGCCTTACACACTCTGTCTGGGAAACAATTAAGTTCGTAAGCCAAGGTCTCACTGTACTGTACTTGAAAAAGCTCTAATGAGCAACTAGGCGGACGCTAAAGAGCTGCACACAGTCCCAGAGCCACGTGTAGCCAACCCCCGGGCTATGCAATAATTTATTTTACACAACTGTTTTTGTTGTCACTGCATTTTAATGATTCATCCATTTGCCTACCTTAAATGCAGCGTAGCTTTGACAACTAAAAAGGTAGAGTTTGCAATTTTCAAATTGCAAGGAAATGCTGTGCGTAGCCTCAAGTCACTCCCCACGCTTGAGTCTCTAACCAAATCCACACGGCTCACAAACATAAACAAACATAAGAAGTGCATGTTCCGAACCAAGCGTTCTCAACCATAGCTGCTACATCCTAGCATTACTTATTCAGAATCAGAATCAGACAGCCTTTAATAGTCCTACAATGGGTCAATTTGGAATCCACAGCAGCAAAATGGAAACGGGTGATGGAATGTTAAGGATTATCCAAATATTTGCTGAAATGTTTTTAAAACATATAAAACATACATACATACATACATACATACATACATACATACATACATACATACATACATACATACATATCTATAACATAAAAAAAACACTGTGCATAGAACCGCCCGTGTTAAATACACCACGAACGCGCCCATGAAGCTCCTTGGTGTAGCAAGGTGCCGTATGAAATTCTTCCTTTCCTGAGTGTTGTGTACTGGCCATCCAGTTCAAATTTACTGTAAAACCAAATGCACACGATAATACAACAATGCAAAAAAAAAAGAAAACATTCATATTATTTGGGTTTATATTCCTTCCCAAAAATTGCTATGTTAATGGTGATATGGAACATAGGCCCTGTTGACAGGCTAATAACATATTAGCATGGGCTTTCAAGAAAGACATACCGCCGAAAGATTTAAATTTCCTCACACAAATAATGTAGTAACCTATGTAAATGGGTTTTTAAAAATATAAAAAAGTATATTCATCTAACTCCCATTCCTATGAAACAGGTTAAATAATGGCCTATTTTATAGCATGTATCGGCGTGATTTCACGTCAGGACCCCTGAGAAGCGCAGACACACGTAGTGCCTTCGATAGAACTAGACAAGGTTGACAGTAGAGGGCAGCGTTTCATTTCTCAGAAAGGCAGCGGTTCAATACTTTGTCTGGAAGGGCCCTGATGTGGTCATAGATCCCATGTGGGTTTGTTGTGCAAAATTGAAAACAGAGATCTTGCACCACTAACAGTTCCTTGTATTGTTTCGAGAGATGTCCAAAATCATTTTTTTAAATTATTGTCGTTAACAAAAATAATAGTCAAGGAAACCAAGGCTGCTGAGTGGAACGGGCGACATAGGTTGGCAGCAACCCACTGCTAAGCCTCCTATCACTACCATGTCTGACCGGCTATTCTTGTAGCAGAGTGACAATTTTTTAAAATCAAAACTAAACAAATGTACAGTCTTGAAGGACAACCGTCACCTGTGTCCATAATTTGTAAAATCACTTTACAAAGATTCCACTGCATATCGCTATATTTTACGTTTTAAGACTCGCGCTGAATATTCAGGAAGTCTTGTTTTCGAGTTGATGACGATCCCCTACGTGACGTCACATTTGGAAAGCCCCTGATCGAGAAAGCGACACACAATGCATTTTGCGGTACTTTGTTTGGTCTGAAAACTTCGTGTTAATGGCGAAATTAGAAGGAAAACACATAAATAATGTGACGGTGAATCGTTGTGTGTTGCACCAAGACTACTATTTGATATTCGCTGACACAAATTCCCAGCAGACAAATCAGTCTATTTCCAACGGAGCTTGGGCGCCATCTTTTGCATTTTCTGGGACACTACATTGCTGTCATTGACGGCTCGAATTGATATGGGAGGACTCCTTGAATCGATTGCAAACATTTATGCTTTCCTCTTCAGAACTATTTGAATCATATTCATAACTGGATGAGTAACAAGAAAGCATCTTCTCTGAATCTGAATTCTGTGATCCCATTGTTTTGTTTCTTGATCAAGGCAAGACGACTTAGCGTGACGTCACGAACTGGGGGCGGGACTTTCTGAAAATCCCCAGTTTCGAGCTGATTTGTGGCAGATTTGGGACATTTTAAGTCATTTTTATTGGTGTTCTGCATTTGACTAAAATATCAGCCTGCGTGTTTTGGGTATTTTAGATGCTATAAAACATGTTTCTGATGTCAGTTAGGAAACAAAAAAAATGTGTTGGTTGTCCTTTAAAAGGATGTTAGATGCATACAAATACAATGCCTTCAAATTCAATTCTAGTTTGCTTTGAAACACATGGATTCAGCATATGCATCAACATATGTAAAGATAGAGAATTCAATTCAAACTCAATACAGGTATGCCAACCTTGTCTGTAATCGGCCTTCGCAGCAAAGGATTCTGGAGAGTGTTGTTTTACAGCACACTGCACTGTGCTAAATGCAGTGTGAAAAGGCCAAAACTTTTTTGTTACTGCAGACATCACATCTGTCACATCTCGTCGCCGTCCTGGGCGCGCCCCGCCCCTCCTGTCACCTCCTCCGCTGCTCCCGGGAGACGGCCCCTCCCATCATCACGCACCTGGGTCCCCACAGCTGACTGTCATTCCCTTGATTGTGCCTTCTGACTATATCTACCGATCGCGCCATTCTGGCGCCGTCGGAGTATTCTGAAAGCCATCCTGGACTTCCGTGCCGTCAGATCAGCTGTCACCGATCTCCCTCACTCACCTCATCCTGCTGTCCTTTTTTATGCGTGCCTCAGTAAAGACTTTTGTATACGAGTATCTGTCTCGCCGTGTATTTCGGATCCACACCCCCCGCTTTCCTTTCGTCACTCGAGCCCAGCACTCGAGCCTCAAGTGACGTGACATAATACTCCGACCAACCATGGATCCCGCCGGCGAAGACAGATATCTCGCCGCCCTCACCGAGCAAGCGGAGCGTTCAAGCCAGCTGGCCCGAGCCATCGCGGAAATCAGCCAAATTACCACCAGGCTGGCTCAACGCTTCGAGGCGGCTGAGGCACGCATTTCCGCTCTCACGATCAAGTCTTCCCCGCCCGTGAGTAGGCACGCTCCTCAATTTCCCCTTCCCTCCCGCTACGCAGGCGAGACCGGGCGTTGCGCTCAGTTTTTAATGCAGTGCACGCTCGTGTTTGAGCAACATCCATACGCCTGCGTTAGCGATGAGGCGAAGGTAGCCTTCATCACCAGCCTGCTCACGGGAGAAGCCGAGACGTGGGTGCTGGCCATCCGAGAATCCCGACCGGAGCTGCGCACCTCGTATCCGGACTTCGTCGCCGAGTTACGCCGGGTTTTCCATCACCCGGTGACGGAGTCCGAAGCGGAGGGGAGATTACTGGACTGCGTCCAAGGGGCCCGTTCAGCCGCGGAATACTCCGTCGACTTCCGCATCCGGGCCGCTGGCAGCGGCTACGGCGACCGAGCGTTGAGGGGGGTGTTTCGTCGCGGATTGAACACCGACCTCAAGGACGAGTTGGCTACCCGCGACGCGGGCACCACCTTCGACGACCTGGTCGCCATCGTCATCGGCCTGGATCACCGCCTTCGGGAGCGACAGAGGGAGCAGCGCGGCCGACGGCCCAGACAGCCACGCAGCCGGTCCAGATCTCCCACACCCGGCAGCGAGCGTGTGCGGCGCCTGGAGGAATCCCCCGAACCCATGATCGTAGGGGGGGGGAACGACCACACCACCCCCGGGGCTCGTCGCACCCAAGGCCCCCAGGCGAAGACCTCAGGTCCACGCAAGTCCCCGGCAAGACGGCGACCACAGCGACCTCTGGAGGTCAAATCCACTACCCCCGTTACGCGGTTGGAACAACTAGAAAGGGTTGAAGTGAGGTCTTGTCTAATGAGAAATAACAAAAAAATAGAGTTCAGGATGATCGTACAGCATGTAGCGTGTACTCAGAGTTCGGTGAGTGTGGCAGTGGGAAGGGGCAGGCTGGGCAGGGCTGGGAGGGAGTTGAGTCTCCGGACTGCCTGGTGGCAGAAACTGTCCTTGAGCCTGCTGGTCTTGGCTCGGAGACTCCGCAGTCTCCGACCCGATGGCAGCAGGCTGAAGAGGCTGTGGGAGGGGTGGGTGGGATCGCCAGCGATCCGGATGGCTCTGCGGGTGAGGCGGGTGTTGTAGATGTCCTGAAGGGGGGGGAGAGAGACACCGATGATCTTCTCAGCTGTCCTCACGATGCGCTGCAGAGTCTTACGGCAGGACACGGTGCAGGCGCCGTACCACACAGTGATACAGCTGGTCAGGATGCTCTCTATGGTACCGCGGTAGAAGGAGGTCGTGATGGGGGTCGGGGCTCCAACTCTTTTGAGCTTGCGGAGGAAGTACAGGCGCTGGTGGGCTCTCTTGGCCATTGATGCCGTGTTGTGGCTCCAAGACAGGTCTTCGGATATGTGCACTCCCAGGAACTTGGTGCTGCTCACTCTCTCCACTGCAGCACCGTCGATGGTTAGTGGAGCATGCTGGGGGCGCACTCTCCTGAAGTCCACAACAATCTCCTTCGCCTTCTCCACATTCAGACGGAGATTGTTGTCCTTGCACCACGTGGCCAGGCGGCTGACCTCGTCCCTGTAGGCTGTCTCCTCGTCGTTGTTGATGAGGCCCACCACAGTCGTGTCATCTGCAAACTTTATGAAGAGGTTGGAGCTAGGTGATGATGGTGAGCAGTCGTGCGTGAGCAGAGTGAAGAGGAGGGGGCTCAGCACACACCCCTGGGGGGCCCCTGTGTTCAGCGTGATGGTGCTGGAAGTGTTGTCGCCAACTCTGACTGCCTGTGGTCTCCCCGTCAGGAAGTCCAGCAGCCAGTTGCACAGGGAGGTGCTGATCCCCAGTTTGCTCAGTTTATTGGTGAGTTGTTGGTGTCACGGTTTTGCGAGGTGGTGATGGCGGGTTCGGATCCCAAAAAGCAGGCAGGAGGGAGCAGGAGGTTGTTTGACAAATTGTATTAAAATAAAGTCAGCAGGAACAAAATGTAAAACATCAAAATGATCTGAATGGAAAAAATACAAAGTAGCAAAAGAAAACGTAGTGTAAAAGTCCGCCAAGGTTAAACAAACACGTACACAATGCATGCTGCAAACAAGCAGCAAACAAACAATGAATCGGCACCGGATGATCGTGCCAGGTGTCTTTTTAAGTGTCATTGATTATAACGACCAGCACCTGCGAGGCTGCCGGCAGGGCTGACGTCGCTACCCGCTGGTCGCCAATTTGATCGGGACGACCAGCACCTGTGCAGGTGCAGGCGGGGCCGACAGCGCCCCCCGTTGGTCGCCAACCAGATCATGACAGTACCCCCCCTTCAAGGGGCTGCTTCCAGAAGTCCCAACAGTCTCCCAAAAGATCCACTCGCCAGGGAACGGTCGGTGGAGAGGGCAACCGCTGCCTCTCCAGCACACGACGGGCGGCGGCCTGATGGGAACGGGACTCGGCCTGGGGTGGACGACGACGCGGCACGGATCGTCGTGGGCGTGAGTGCGATCCCTCTCGCACGTTCACGCGACGGCGCATGGCTCTGCGTGGACGTCGACTGCCAGGCGCAGAATGGCACCCCGTACGGCCATATGGGACCAGGTCTCGGCCGGACGCCGACGTGGGCGTGAACTGCCCGGCTCCGGGGGAACGAGACGGGTCCAGAGCCGCTCCGGGATCCAGCGGTGAGTGGGGTCTCGGACTGACATTGACGCGGACGTTGCACGGCTCGTCGTGGATGAGACTCAATCCGTCATGCACGACGACAGCGTGGCTGGACGTGGGCGTGCAATGCCAGTCACCCAGGGTCACCCTGGACGGCCACCTGGAAGGAGGTCTCGGCCGGACGTTTACGTGGACGTTGCGGCTCGTCGAGTGACGCAATTCAAACTCGACGAGGCTTGCGCTAACGTGGACGTAGCATTGCCAGGCACAGGGTGGAAATGAGACGGGTCCGATGTACCTGCGGGATCCGATGGTAGGCCGATTCATTCTGTCACGGTTTTGCGAGGTGGTGATGGCGGGTTCGGATCCCAAAAAGCAGGCAGGAGGGAGCAGGAGGTTGTTTGACAAATTGTATTAAAATAAAGTCAGCAGGAACAAAATGTAAAACATCAAAATGATCTGAATGGAAAAAATACAAAGTAGCAAAAGAAAACGTAGTGTAAAAGTCCGCCAAGGTTAAACAAACACGTACACAATGCATGCTGCAAACAAGCAGCAAACAAACAATGAATCGAAAACGGACGACCAGCACAGGTGCTGGTCGTCCCGATCAAATTGGCGACCAGCGGGTAGCGACGTCAGCCCTGCCGGCAGCCTCGCAGGTGCTGGTCGTTATAATCAATGACTTAAAAAACCTGGCACGAATCGTGCCATTCATTTTTTTCTCTTTTTGCACATGCATCACCTTTTCCTACCTTCGGACTTTTAGTACGTTTTTGCCTTTGCATTTTCTTCGATGCGGGAGTTTACATTTTTCCCTGACATTTGATTGACATCAATTCAGGGACCGTCAAATACGATCCCCCGATCCAATACACTTCGAGTGCGGGAATTACATGTTGGTGGACGCCCCGAAGAGTTCTGATCAGGCCCACTAATTTAAAATGGAAAAAGTGCACAACACTGGAATCATTTTAATAGGTTGATTAAAGGATTGCCATAGGAGCCAGTTGGCTGTTTGTCACTAGAGAAAACGTGGGTTTTTTTCAATGCGTTTTTTCCAACCGTGGTTTCAAAGTATTGCCAAAAGTAGACTCATCACAGCGAAAAATATGACTGCAGTAATTCATCAAGTTCGATGAATTGCTGGCGGGTCTGAGGAAACAGCAGTCAACTTTCACCCAGAGCCAAGAAGTCAGTGAACCAGCAGTAAAAGCCAGCTATCTAATTGCTAGTGAAATAGCATTAGCATCAAAGCAGTATTGCGACGGTGACTCTCTTAGATGATGCATGTTGAAGGCAGTTGAACTTGTATGTCCCGACAAGCGACATGCTTTTGCAAATATTAGCCTGACAAGGAATACCATCGCAGAATACACCAAAACACACGAAGACATGCTATTTTTCTCATTTATAACATGTTTGGTATCATTTGGTCCGGCCCACCGGATGTCAAATTAGTTTGACACCCTGATTTAGAGTGTTCAATCAATAATAATAATAATACATTTCATTTATAAGCGCCTTTCAAAACTCTAAAGGACACTTTACGTACAGGTATTTTTTCTGCAGAGCAAGCAGCCACGCCCAGGGTTCACTCAACCCGGAGTTAGCCTCTGTACTTTTAAAGGTAGAAACCAGAAGCCCGAGAAAACCCACATGGGCCCGGGGAGAACAAAAAACTCCCACAGGAGGCTGGAGTGGGAATTCAATAGACTCTGATGTGAGTGGCGTGCAACCATGACTACCGGGCCACCTGTGTAATTTGCCTTCCTTTTTTTCGCACTTTTTGGGGCAAATCGACTGTGCACACTTTCAAAAAGTTTTCGCATTAAATGTTTTCGGGGGGGGGGGGTACAAGTGCGGATGTACTGTATCGTGTGTGATGAAGGTGACTTGTGAATTTGTTTTGGTACCTACAAAAAAAAATTACATACCTCTCGCAGGTAGATTTTAAAAACTGTTTGCTGTTTTACCACAAGATCAAATTTCACTAGATGGAAGGTTCTTCCCTCACTGTCAAAAGTGAAGGTTTCGACGTTTCGCCTCCTTCCAAGAGGCTCTCGACTAAACATGCGTATCGGCCCCATTTATATATCCCTATACCAGACATGGTGGCCCGGACAGATGTCGGCCCTCTTCGGTTGGGAGGGGCGGGGGTCCTCCTGTGGCCCACGTTGTTCCTTATTCCTGCTACGATGGCCTTTCGCCCATCCCCGTATCACCATCAGCATAAGACTACAGATTGCGAAAGTGCCTCCGTGTTTTGCCTGACAGCGTTGTTGGACGTCCAAATTGACCTCACCCCCCGCGATTTAACAAGATTTTTTGTTTTAAAGATCGCTCTTTTAGCCCCTTTCAAACCATCTTTTTTCGCAAATTTTAACCTCATTGTGTCAATGTGTTGACTTTTAGGTGCAAATGTCTGCGTTGAGGCCCAGGTACCCTGCGATGTTGATAAAGCTTTTTTTGGATTTGTGAGTCCCCAATGTACTGCCTTTCAATTTTCATTCTCAATGTTGGAATAAACTACATTACTTTGTTTTTCATTTGGTAGCCTATCTTTTGGATGCACTAATTTTTGCCTTAACGTGTTTATCGGTTTGAAATAAGTAGGAATTTTATGTTGCCAAAGGACTCTTTGTAATTTTTCAGAAACTCCTGCAATGTACGGTACTGCTACTCCTCTCCTTTGTGAATCTTGAGAATTATTGGTTTCGTTCGCTCTTCTTCAGGAGGTTGTTTGACAAATTGTATTAAAATAAAGTCAGCAGGAACAAAATGTAAAACATCAAAATGATCTGAATGGAAAAAATACAAAGTAGCAAAAGAAAACGTAGTGTAAAAGTCCGCCAAGGTTAAACAAACACGTACACAATGCATGCTGCAAACAAGCAGCAAACAAACAATGAATCGGCACCGGATGATCGTGCCAGGTGTCTTTTTAAGTGTCATTGATTATAACGACCAGCACCTGCGAGGCTGCCGGCAGGGCTGACGTCGCTACCCGCTGGTCGCCAATTTGATCGGGACGACCAGCACCTGTGCAGGTGCAGGCGGGGCCGACAGCGCCCCCCGTTGGTCGCCAACCAGATCATGACAGTACTGTCATGATCTGCTCAGCATTCAACACAATCATCCCCCAACTGTCACGGTTTTGCGAGGTGGTGATGGCGGGTTCGGATCCCAAAAAGCAGGCAGGAGGGAGCAGGAGGTTGTTTGACAAATTGTATTAAAATAAAGTCAGCAGGAACAAAATGTAAAACATCAAAATGATCTGAATGGAAAAAATACAAAGTAGCAAAAGAAAACGTAGTGTAAAAGTCCGCCAAGGTTAAACAAACACGTACACAATGCATGCTGCAAACAAGCAGCAAACAAACAATGAATCGAAAACGGACGACCAGCACAGGTGCTGGTCGTCCCGATCAAATTGGCGACCAGCGGGTAGCGACGTCAGCCCTGCCGGCAGCCTCGCAGGTGCTGGTCGTTATAATCAATGACACTTAAAAAGACACCTGGCACGATCATCCGGTGCCGATTCATTGTTTGTTTGCTGCTTGTTTGCAGCATGCATTGTGTACGTGTTTGTTTAACCTTGGCGGACTTTTACACTACGTTTTCTTTTGCTACTTTGTATTTTTTCCATTCAGATCATTTTGATGTTTTACATTTTGTTCCTGCTGACTTTATTTTAATACAATTTGTCAAACAACCTCCTGCTCCCTCCTGCCTGCTTTTTGGGATCCGAACCCGCCATCACCACCTCGCAAAACCGTGACAGTTGGGGGATGATTGTGTTGAATGCTGAGCTGAAGTCGATGAACAGCATTCTGACGTAGGAGTCTCTGGTCTCCAGGTGGGTGAGCGCTGTGTGGAGAGCAGTGGAGATGGCATCATCGGTCGAGCGGTTGGGCCGATATGCAAATTGGAAGGGGTCATGGGTGGGTGGGAGGGCAGCCTTGATGTGGTTCATAACTAGCCGCTCGAAGCACTTCATGAGGATGGGAGTGAGTGCGACCGGGCGGTAGTCATTGTGGCAGGTGGGGGACGACTTCTTCGGGACCGGGATAATGGTGGTGGCTTTGAGGCACGTGGGCACAACAGCCTGGCTCAGAGAGGTGTTGAAGATGTCCGTGAAGACATCTGTGAGCTCCACAGCGCAGTCTCTCAGAACACGGCCAGGAATGCCGTCGGGACCCGGGGCTTTTCGTGCGTTGGTCCCTCTGAGGGATCGCCTCACGCTGTCCTGGGACAGTGTCAGCACCTGTTCGCCGGGAGGTGGTGGGGTCTTCTGTGCTGGAGTGCTGTTGTCTGCCTCGAAGCGGGCGAAGAAGTCGTTCAGCTGGTTCAGCAGAGTGGTGGAGTTCTCGCAGGTCTGTGGAGTGGGCTTGTAGTCTGTGATGGTCTGTATCCCACGCCACAGGTTCCTGGTGTCACTGCTGTCTTTGAAGTGGTTGGCGATCCTCCTGGAGTGCTGTCTCTTGGCCATCCTGATGCCACGTGACAGGTTGGCCCTGGCTGTCCTCAGGCCCCGCTCATCGCCAGCTTTGTAGGCAGCGTTCCGAGCCCTGAGGAGCCTGTGGACTTCACCCGTCAGCCATGGCTTCTGGTTGGCCAGGATGGTGACAGATCTGGTGACAGTCACGTCATCCATGCACTTCCTCATGTAGGAGGTAACAGAGTCTGTGTACTCTTGGAGGTCGGTGTTGTTGTTGTAGGTGGCCGCTTGTCTGAACATGTTCCAGTCAGTGTTGGAGAAGCAGTCTTTGAGTGCCTCTGACGACCCATCAGGCCACACCCTTATCTGCTTCTTGACTGGTTTGATGACTTTGACAAGAGGCCTATATGCGGGCATTAACATGATAGTGGAGTGGTCCGAAGCTCCTAGGTGGGGGAGGGGGTAGGCTTTGTAGGCTCCTTTGTGTGTGGTGAAAACATTGTCCAGAATGTTGTTACCTCTCGTCGGAAAGTTAATGTGTCCATGGAGATGTGGAAAAACACTTTTCGGGTTGGCGTGGTTGAAATCGCCAGCCAGGATAAGGAAAGCATCTGGGTGGGCTGTCTGTTGCTCGCTGATGTGCTGGTAGAGTTCATTCAATGCCGCGCTCCTGTTGTTAATTGAGCTCGGGGGGATGTAAACTGCTACCAGCAGTATGGCACTAAATTCCCTCGGCAGGTAGAATGGCCGACATTTTATGACCATAAGTTCCATCAGTGGCGAACAGTGTTTGCATACCACAACAGCGTTGCGGCACCAGGCATCACTGATGTAAACACAGAGTCCCCCGCCGCGAGTCTTCCCCCCCTCGACGAGCGCTCTGTCTGCCCGGAAGCTAGTTAGCTGGGCTAGCTGGATGGCACTGTCCGGTATGCTGTCGGTCAGCCATGTTTCCACAAACACAAAGGCACAACACTCACCCACGGTCTTGGAAGTTGAGCGGAGAAGTCTGATGTAGTCCATTTTATTGTCCAGCGAGCGCACGTTAGCCAGCGTGATGGTAGGAATGCAAGGCCGGTGGCGGCTAGCCGCGAGCCTAATGCGAATACCTCCACGCTTTCCCCTCTTTTGTTTCCTCATACAGCGCTTGTGGCGCCTCCACTCTGGGTTGGGTGCAGGAGTGGGGGTCAGTGGAAGAGTGGGGCTCAATGGATGAGCCGACTCCCTGAGCAATCCATGCTTGCGTAGCACTTCTGCTTCAGCTGGTTTAGGTTTTAAAAATGAACTGCCGATGTCGAGCAGAACCTCACGGGAGTAGGTACGCCTCGGGTGTAGCGAGGCCAACGGAGGCGGACATTTGCACGAGTAAGACAAACACAATGAACACGAAAAAAACAATTTGCCGGGAGAGAGAGGAGCCGCTGCGTGTGCACGCGCCGCCATCTTGGGAAAAAAAAAAAAAAATTCATGAATATTAAATTTTTTAACTGATAGAGCCACAGTTCTGATTTTGAAAACTCTGAGGCGATATTCTGATTCAATAGTGGCTGTTATATAATTGTAAATATTTGAGTTAGAAAACAACACGCACAGGAAATAATATGTTCATACTTAAGAGTTAAAATATTGTGCAAATAAAACAGTTATTAAATATTTTCTTTTTTTTTTTTTTTTGAAAACACACAAAGACAAACAACGCTTGAATAAATATTAAAATGTTCCACTTTCTTCATTGTTAATTTCCATCCATCCATTTTCCAGACCGATTCGTCTCATTAGGCTGACGTGGGTGGTGGAGCCTATCCAAGATGTCTTCAGGCAGTAGGCGGGAGACACCCTGAATTGGTTGCCAGCCAATCTCAGGGCACACAGAGAAAAATAACCATCCACACTCACAGTTATACCAAGTGACAATTTAGAGGGGCGGTGTCAAATATACAGCCCACGGGCTGGAACCGGCCCCCAAGGAGGTTTGATCAGGCCCACACGATAATTTAAAAGTGGAAAAAATGCACAAACAACATGGAATTCATATTTTAATGAGGTGTGATTAAAGGATTGTCCACTAGGAGCCGAGTTGTGCTGTTTCGATCAACATAGAAGAAAACAGCTGGGTTTTTTTCAATCGCAGTGTTTTTTCCAACCGTGGTTTCAACACGCTCATTAGCCAAAATGTCAGACTCATCACAGCGAAAAATATGACTGCAGTAATTCATCAAGTTTGATGAATTGCTGGCGGGTCTGAGGAAACAGCAGTCAACTTTCACCCAGAGCCAAGAAGTCAGTGAACCAGCAGTAAAAGCCAGCTATCTAATTGCTAGTGAAATAGCATTAGCATCAAAGCAGTATTGCGACGGTGACTCTCTTAGATGATGCATGTTGAAGGCAGTTGAACTTGTATGTCCCGACAAGCGACATGCTTTTGCAAATATTAGCCTGACAAGGAATACCATCGCAGAATACACCAAAACACACGAAGACATGCTATTTTTCTCATTTATAACATGTTTGGTATCATTTGGTCCGGCCCACCATGTCAAATTAGTTTGACACCCCTGATTTAGAGTGTTCAATCAATAATAATAATAATACATTTCATTTATAAGCGCCTTTCAAAACTCTAAAGGACACTTTACAGTAACAGGATATTTTTTCTGCGAGTGAGCAGAGGCAGCCACACGCACCAGGGTTCACTCAACCCGGAAGTTAGCCTGACATGTATGCTTTTGAAAGGTGTGATGAAACCAGAAGACCCAGAGAAAACCCACATGGGCCCGGGTAGAACATAAAAACTCCACACAGTGAGGCTGGAGTGGGAATTCAACTAACGACCTCTGCACTGTGCAGTGGCGTGCAATCCACTCGACTACCGAGCCACCTGTTAATTTGCCCTTCTCATATTTTTTCTGCACTTTTTGGGGCAAATCAGACATGCATGCACACTTTCAAAAATGTTTTCTGCATTCATAATGTTTTTGGGGGGGGGGGGTGTACAAGTGCGGCATGTACTAGTATTACAGTGATGTGATGAAGGTGATGTGATGAATTTGTTTTGGTACACTAACAAAAAAAAATTACGATACACTCTACAGCAGGTTGAGATTTTAATAAACTGTTTGCTGTTTTACCAAGCAATAGATCAATATTTCACTAAGTAAAATAAATAACTTTTTTTTGCAAAGAACTGACGGAAACGGTACAAATCACTTGAGAACACCAAAGAGCCCTGATCTTGAGTGTTTGATGAAAACTTTCTTTTCAGGGTGTGAAGAAATAAATACTCAAGTGGCTGATTGGTAATTATTCACCAGTCAGATGATTTTAAAAATAATTACACATTGACCAGGATTTTCCACTGAGAAAGGGTTTTTTGTGTCTGCTTCGGTCAGACCCGGTGGTCATCCTGAGGAAGGCGAGTTGCTGATAAGGGCGTTGGGCAGGGAAAAGACTGTTTATACATTGACAGTGATGCCGTGTGCACTGAACACAAAACACACTTCACTGCTCCGCTGGAAATGACCTGAACCTTTGAGAATGCATGCATGTGATTTCAAGTCAGGGGCAGTGAACAGCAACTTCAAACCAACCAAAGCCTTGGAAGGAAATAAGCATTCTCATGCATGAAATTAAAGTTGACACTTAAAAAGAAGCTATTGCTGGAATATTTACTCTGTATTTACATTTTTGTGTACTGTACAGTGCTGCGTAAAAGTGTTTGACACCTTCCTGATCACTGATGTTTTTCATGTTCACATCAACACAGACATTTTTTCTGAGTGTCCTTTATAGATATATATATATATATATATATATATATATATATATATATATATATATATATATATATATATATATATATATATATATATATATATATATATATAATATATATATATATATATATATATATAGGCGGCCCGGTAGCCGAGTGGTTAGCACACTGGCTTCACAGTGCAGAGGTCGCCGGTTCTCCCCGGACCCGCGTGGGTTTTCTTCGGGTCCTCCGGTTTTCTCCCACACTCTAAAAACATGCATGGCAGGCAGATTGACCACTCCAAATTGTCCCTAGGTGTGAGTGTGAGAGTGACTGTTGTATGTCTTTGTGTGCCCTGCGATTGGCTGGCAACCAATTCAGGGTGTCCCCCGCCTCGTGCCCGAAGACAGCTGAGATAGGCTCCAGCAACCCCCGCGACACTACTGAGGAATAAGCGGTACGGAAAATGAGAGATAGGGGGAACCCTTCTTTATGTATTTTTGGCAGGCCATAGATACATGGCGTGGCCTCTCCCGGGTATAATCTAAAATACATCTGTTTGTCTATATGTTTTCCTTTCTCTAACTTTTGGAGACAGTCAATCATTTCTTTCTTGTATCTATTGGAAGGGTCCCTTTTTAGTTGCTCATACGTGTTAGAATCACTGATTAACCTATTTATTTTGTCTTCATAATCCAATGTGTTGAGAAGCACTGTGCATCTGCCCTTGTCTGCTGGCAAAATAGTAATATTTTTGTCTTTTTGTAGAGTAGTTAACGCCTTTCTCTCTTCTAATGTTATGTTGGACGGAGGAAGTTTGGCACTACTGAGAAGAGCTGATATTTTAATGCGTAGATCATCTGCCTCTGCATACGAAAGTTTGTTATTTTTAATAGTAATTTTTGAAATTTACCCTTTTACTGAAACAATCTCAGCTACTGGTAAACACGCGAAAAATTAGGAATGAACAGTTTGCAAGGGAGAATTGGATCAAAAATTTGTCAGACAGAGATCTCTCAGAGACAGAAAAGGCGGTACTTACCAAAGGTTTAAATTTCTCAGTGACTCCTAAAACTATACCTACAATAGATTATATCACAGCTACTGAATCGGCTATTAAAAATAACAAACTTTCGTATGCAGAGGCAGATGATCTACGCATTAAAATATCAGCTCTTCTCAGTAGTGCCAAACTTCCTCCGTCCAACATAACATTAGAAGAGAGAAAGGCGTTAACTACTCTACAAAAAGACAAAAATATTACTATTTTGCCAGCAGACAAGGGCAGATGCACAGTGCTTCTCAACACATTGGATTATGAAGACAAAATAAATAGGTTAATCAGTGATTCTAACACGTATGAGCAACTAAAAAGGGACCCTTCCAATAGATACAAGAAAGAAATGATTGACTGTCTCCAAAAGTTAGAGAAAGGAAAACATATAGACAAACAGATGTATTTTAGATTATACCCGGGAGAGGCCACGCCATGTATCTATGGCCTGCCAAAAATACATAAAGAAGGGTTCCCCCTCAGACCCATTGTGTGTAGCATTGACTCCTCTACATACAATGTAGCCAAATATTTAAAAACTATTTTAGCTCCGTTGGTTGGTAACACTGAATATCACGTAGAGAATACCACAGGGTTTGTAGAGAGGATCAAAGACCTCATGTTGGAACCTGAGGAAACTTTGGCATCATACGATGTGACTTCTCTCTTTACATCTGTCCCAACCCCAGCAGCAGTCTCAGTGGTGAGGACGAGGCTGCTGGCGGATGTTTCTCTGCATGAAAGAACCAAACTTAAACCGGATCACATCTGCCAATTATTAGAAATCTGCCTTAATACTACGTATTTTCAATTTCGGGAAAAATTTTATAAACAAATTCATGGTTGTGCTATGGGCTCACCAGTTTCACCTATAGTGGCTAATCTTTACATGGAAGAGATGGAGAAACAGGCCCTCACATCCTTCCCAGGGACAAAACCTAGACACTGGTTTAGATATGTGGACGATACTTTTGTCATAATTAAGAAACAAGAAATTCAATCCTTCACAGATCACCTCAACTCTGTAGACTTCAACATGAAAATTTACTCGTGAGGACATTCAAGAGAACCAACTAGCCTTCTTGGATTGTAAAGTAATTATAAAAGAGGACAGAGCGCTAAAAACAGAAGTCTTCAGGAAGGCTACGCACACTGACCAATACTTACTTTTTGACTCTAACCACCCTTTACAACATAAACTAGGAGTTATCAGAACCCTCCAGCATAGGGCTAAACTAATACCAACTAGCACTGAAGGTAGAGAAAAGGAGTCAAAACATATCAGGAGAGCACTCACTAACTGTGGGTACCCTCAGTGGTCATTCAACAAATGTCAGAAAGAAAGAATAGCGAACGAAACCAATAATTCTCAAGATTCAAAAAGGAGAGGAGTAGCAGTACCGTACATTGCAGGAGTTTCTGAAAAATTACAAAGAGTCCTTTGGCAACATAAAATTCCTACTTATTTCAAACCGATAAACACGTTAAGGCAAAAATTAGTGCATCCAAAAGATAGGCTACCAAATGAAAAACAAAGTAATGTAGTTTATTCCATACATTGTAAGAATGAAAATTGTAAAGAGCAGTACATTGGGGAGACTCAACAAATTCTCAAAAAAAGACTTTATCAACATCGCAGGGATAACACTAGTGGGCCTCAATCGGCAGTACATTTGCACCTAAAAGCTAGCAACCACTCATTTGACGACAATGAGGTTAAAATCTTAGCGAAAGAACATAGATGGTTTGAAAGGGGCGTAAAAGAAGCGATTCTTATAAAACAACAAAATCCTTCGTTAAATCGGTCTGGTGGGGTGAGGTTCAATTTGGATCGTTCATACAATAGCCTGCTCAGGCAAAACAGGTTAGGCAACTTTCGCAATGCTGATGAGGGTCGTTATGCTGATGAGGTGATACCGGGGGCAGTGGGGGTAATAGGCCAATCGTTAGTCAGGAATGTAGGAACAATCAGTGGGGCCACAGGGAGGGGTCCCCCGCCCCTCCCAACCTGAGAGTAGGGACCTATCATAGCTGTGTCCGGCGCCACCATGTCTGGACATTAGGGATATATAAATGGGGCCGATACGACCAGTCAGACTTTAGTTCGCTGACGAAGCCTCTTGGATAGGAGGCGAAACGTCCGAAACCTTCACTTTTGTACAGATGACGGCTGAAGAAACCTTCTCATCGATGGACCACTCCTGTACGACTGAGAGCTTACACAGACGAATATTTCACTAAGTAAAATAAATAACTTTTTTTTGCAAAGAACTGACGGAAACGGTACAAATCACTTGAGAACACCAAAGAGCCCTGATCTTGAGTGTTTGATGAAAACTTTCTTTTCAGGGTGTGAAGAAATAAATACTCAAGTGGCTGATTGGTAATTATTCACCAGCCAGATGATTTTAAAAATAATTACACATTGACCAGGATTTTCCACTGAGAAAGGGTTTTTTGTGTCTGCTTCGGTCAGACCCGGTGGTCATCCTGAGGAAGGCGAGTTGCTGATAAGGGCGTTGGGCAGGGAAAAGACTGTTTATACATTGACAGTGATGCCGTGTGCACTGAACACAAAACACACTTCACTGCTCCGCTGGAAATGACCTGAACCTTTGAGAATGCATGCATGTGATTTCAAGTCAGGGGCAGTGAACAGCAACTTCAAACCAACCAAAGCCTTGGAAGGAAATAAGCATTCTCATGCATGAAATTAAAGTTGACACTTAAAAAGAAGCTATTGCTGGAATATTTACTCTGTATTTACATTTTTGTGTACTGTACAGTGCTGCGTAAAAGTGTTTGACACCTTCCTGATCACTGATGTTTTTCATGTTCACATCAACACAGACATTTTTTCTGAGTGTCCTTTATAGATATATATATATATATATATATATATATATATATATATATATATATATATATATATATATATATATATATATATATATATATATATATATATATATAGGCGGCCCGGTAGCCGAGTGGTTAGCACACTGGCTTCACAGTGCAGAGGTCGCCGGTTCTCCCCGGACCCGCGTGGGTTTTCTTCGGGTCCTCCGGTTTTCTCCCACACTCTAAAAACATGCATGGCAGGCAGATTGACCACTCCAAATTGTCCCTAGGTGTGAGTGTGAGAGTGACTGTTGTATGTCTTTGTGTGCCCTGCGATTGGCTGGCAACCAATTCAGGGTGTCCCCCGCCTCGTGCCCGAAGACAGCTGAGATAGGCTCCAGCAACCCCCGCGACACTACTGAGGAATAAGCGGTACGGAAAATGAGAGATGATATATATATATAAAAAAAAAAAAATAAATCCTCGTCTCACCCACCATGGGTGGTGTCTGTCCCCATTTCACCTCGGGTCCTCTACCAGAGGCCAAGAAGCTTGAGGGTTCTGCGCAGTATCCGTGCTGTTCCCAGCACTGCGCTTTTCTGGACCGAGATATCCGATGTTGTTCCCGGGATCTGTTGCAACCACTCGTCGAGTTTGGGGGTCACTGCCCCAAGTGCTCCGACCACCACAGGCACGACTGTCACCTTTACCTTCCAGGCTCTCTCCAGCTCCTCTCTGAGCCCTTGGTATTTCTCGATTTTCTCATGTTCCTTCTTTCTGATGTTCCCATCACTCGGGACCGCTACATCCACGACAACGGCTTTCCTTTCCCCTTTATCTATGACCACGATATCTGGTTGGTTGGCCATTACCATCTTGTCAGTCTGTATCTGGAAGTCCCACAGGATTTTTGCTCGGTCATTCTCCACCACCTTGTGAGGTGTTTCCCATTTTGACCTTGGGGTTTCCAGTCCATACTCCGCACAGATGTTTCGGTAGACTATGCCAGCCACCTGGTTATGGCGCTCCATGTAGGCTTTCCCTGCCAGCATCTTACACCCTGCAGTTACGTGTTGGATTGTCTCAGGTGCCTCTTTGCACAACCTACACCTTGGGTCTTGTCTGGTGTGGTATATCCCTGCCTCTATAGCTCTGGTGTTCAGGGCCTGCTCTTGGGCAGCCAGGATGAGTGCCTCTGTGCTGTCCTTTAGGCCAGCCCTCTCTAGCCACTGATAGGACTTCTTGAGATCAGCCACTTCTGCTATGGTTCGGTGGTACATCGGTGGTACATCCCGTGTAGGGGCTCCTCCCATGATTGTCCCTCTTCCAGCACCTCATCCTCTGTTCCCCATTGACTGAGACATTCTCTGAGTACATCATCCGTTGGAGCCTTCTCTTTGATGTATTCATGGAGCTTGGATGTTTCATCCTGGACAGTGGCTCTCACACTCACTAGTCCCCGGCCTCCTTCCTTACGGCTTGTGTACAGTCTCAGGGTGCTGGACTTGGGATGGAACCCTCCGTGCATGGTGAGGAGTTTTCGGGTCTTAACATCCGTGGTCTGAATCTCTTCCTTTGGCCACCTTATTATTCCTGCAGGTTATCTGATCACTGGCAGGGCATAGCTGTTTATTGCCCGGGTCTTGTTCTTGCCATTGAGCTGGCTTCTGAGGACTTGCCTCACCCGCTGGAGGTATTTGGTCGTAGCCGCTTTCCTTGTTGCTAATTCGAGGTTGCCATTGGCCTGTGGTATACCGAGGTACTTGTAGCTGTTTTCAATGTCTGCTATTGTTCCTTCAGGGAGTGAGACCCCTTCAGTGTGAACTACCTTGCCCCTCTTAGTCACCATCCGACTACATTTCTCCAGCCCGAATGACATTCCGATATCACTGCTGTAGATCCTGGTTGTGTGGATCAGGGAATCTATGTCCCTTTCTTAGCATACAGCTTGATGTCATCCATGTAGAGGAGGTGACTGATCGTAGCTCCATTTCTGAGGCGGTATCCATAGCCTGTCTTGGCGATTATCTGGCTGAGGGGGTTCAGTCCTATGCAGAACAGCAGTGGGGAGAGTGCATCACCTTATGCCACATTTGATGGACACTTGCGTTAGTGGCTTGCCATTGGCTTCAAGTGTGGTTTTCCACATCCTCATCGAGTTTGCAACGAAGGCTCTCAGGGTCCTGTTGACCTTATACAACTCCAAACATTCATTGATCCATGTGTGTGGCATCGAGTCATATGCTTTCTTGTAATCAATCCAGGCTGTGCACAGGTTGGTATGTCGGGACCTGCAGTCTTGAGCGACTGTTCTGTCAACCAGCAGCTGATGTTTGGCACCTCTAGTATCTTTACTAATGCCTTTCTGTGCTTTGCTCATGTATTGATCCATGTGTCCACTTATCTTAGCCCCAATGATGCCTGACATGAGCTTCCATGTTGTGGAGAGACAGGTTATTGGCCGATAGTTGGAAGGAACTGCACCCTTTGAGGAATCCTTCATGATCAGGATTGTTCGCCCTTCGGTTAGCCATCCTGGGTGAGTCCCATCCATCAGCAGCTGGTTCATTTGTGCTGCTAGGCGCTCGTGGAGAGCTGTGAGTTTCTTTAGCCAGTAGGTGTGGACCATATCCGGGCCTGGTGCCGTCCAGTTTTTCATACCTGAGACTCTTCCTTGTATATCTGCCGCTGTGATGGTAACTGGGTTCTGTTCAGGGAGGTTGCTGTGCTCCTCTTTCAGAGTCACCAGCCATTGTGCACTGCTGTTATGTGCGACCTCCTTCTCCCATATGCCTTTCCAGTATCTTTCAGTTTCCAGCCTTGGAGGGTCTGCTCTGCTGTTAGAACCCTGCCACTGAGCGTACACTTTCGCAGGTTGTGTTGCGAACAGCCTGTTTATTCTTCTGGCCTCATTCTCTTTCGTGTACCTCTTTAGGCGACTGGCCAAGGCCTGGAGCCTTTGTTTGGCAGTTTCGAGTGCTTCAGGTATGGTTATCTGCATGTACCTCTTGGGTATTGGTCTTTTATTCACACCTCTCTGGGTCTCCGTCAATTGACTCACATCTTTCCGACCCGCCTTGATCTTGGCCTCCAACCGTCTTTTCCATGGTGGGTAATGAATCTCGTGGCTCTCATGGTTGCTCTTGTAGCCAAGCATGTCTAGGATCACTGATGCTGAGGTGTATATCAGCTCATTGGTTTCCGTGATCGTTCCGGTCGGGATCGTTCTCAGTGCTGCATTCACAGTTTCCATGAGACTTTCAGGTGGTACTTCACATAGCCGTTGTAATCGGTGCCTTCGTTGCCCAGTTTTCATTCTTGCCATGATCTTATCTCTCAGGTCATTTGCTGCCTCGCTCAGCATTTCATTTATTGGGGCTGGCTTCCCAATCTCATTATTCATTGGGGCTTGCCTCCCAATCTCTGGTTGAACCTCTTCCTGTGATGTGGCAGCCTGGGGCCCTTCACCTCGGAATTTGTGTTGTACCTCATCAATCTCAAGTTGTGATAGCAATTGCCGTTTGTGGATATTGGAACACTGAGCTACTAGTTGTTTCGTGGTCAACCGTGACTGTGGGTTTCGAAGTAACCATTCAGCCCCCATTCTCCGCATGTAACCCCTCTGACTAGGGTTGCTTGAGTAGTAGCATTCCAACAGAGCCATGTTATCGCATCTCGTCCATCTCCGCTTTGTTCTGCTCTGGTTCCCCAGCACCTGACGCAGACCTTGTTTGGCCGGGCGACGTCTGAGCCGGCATGTCATTCCATTTATTGTCTCTCATCATTGTATGAGGTAGGCATTAGCGTGAAGGGTCTTGCCCAAGGACCCACACTGGATGATGTCATTGTGCTCATTTTCTCTGCCACAAGTGGGATTCGAACCCTCGTCTCCCATATGCCAAACCGATGCATTATCAACTGAGCTATCCAGCCGCTATATATATATATATATATATATATATATATATATATATATATATATATATATATACAGTAAAGTCTCGTTATATCGATATCGGATATATCGATAGTCCCGGTTATATCGACACTATTTATATGCACGCACGGAGAAAATTACATGCAAACAGGGTCGGATATATCGATAGTCCCGGTTATATCGATATTTTTTCGGACTCCCTTGAATATCGATATAACGAGACTTTACTGTATATATATATATATATATATATATATATATATATATATGGAACTGTATAGTGTCACTTAGCAGTTTTTTTGACGATGATACTAGTGCAGCGTGTTCTACCGGAAAGAAATTCCTTGTGTGTTCTACATATTTGGCAAAGATGATTCTGATTCTGATATGTTCTCCCCTTCCTTTTCAAAATGGTCGCTCACTGAGTGGCATTGGCTTGCGAATGTTCGTGAATATATTAAATGTTGTTTTGTTTGTTAAAGGTAGCAAAGACTGTCATCAGACATTTGCAAATTGTTTTAACGGTTTCTGGAAAGCTGAGTGTTCAGTTTTGCTGATCACAGCAAAGACTGATTGACTTGGTGAATTTATGAAAACACGTAAATTGCGCCACTCTGACAAAGTGGAGTCAGCTAAGAAATCTACAAAATACAAATCATGATCCAAAGAAAAAAAGCTGAAGTAATAAAAAGCAAAGTCATTGTTGCAAATGTATGGAGGAAAATGGGAACGGTGATGAAACTTTGCAGGAGTGGTCAGCCATTTCCTCAAGGAGGTCACAAAACATTCCAGAGAAAAATCTGAAAGCTTCCCATTCCCATTCATTTTGAATATTCCTTTGCAAAAAAAAATGCAACCAACAAAACAATTTGCAAATGTATGGTGACAGTCTTTGCCACCTTTAACAAAACAACATTTAATATATTCACTAACATTCGCAAGCCTATGCCACTCAATGGGCTACCATTTTGAAAAGGAAGGGGACAACATATAAAGGACATTTAGAAAAAATGCCATTCGTAGTGAGGTTCCAAACTGAAAATCACTATTGACAAGAAAGAATGCAAAGTCTCATCTCAACACATTTGATACATAAAAAAATAAAATACAATAAAATAAACATGCCTCGGGTCAAACACGGTAAAGAAAGTGTAATGGTCTAGAACTGTTTTACTGCCTTTTAGGACCTGGGGGACTTGCTGTCATCAATGAAACTGTAAATTCTGCTGGCTACCAGACACGCGTCAGTTACCATGGCCATGAGCGTGTACTTTTAAGCTAAAGCGCTCTGAGCAGGACAATGACATCCCAGTAACCACAAATGCACCTAAATGGCTTAGAGAACAAAACAAAGGCTTTGCAGTAGCCAAGTCATAAGTCCAGTCTTAAATCCAATTGATATCGATGATGCCAAAACCCCAAAGACCCATCACCAGTGATTGCACTGGCTTGGTGACATTCTGTTATTAGTTACAGGAACAATTACTTTTCATTGGAACAAAGAACCCCTGTATTATGTGTATTCATGATCTATATACATTGTTTTTAAAATATGAAACATTTTAGTGAGCATTGGTGGGCAGTGTGGGGGGCATCAGGGAGGTGATAATTAGTTTTGTTCAGCACGGAATAGTTTTTTTATTAATTTTCCAGACCACTGTCTCCTCAATAAGGTCGCGGGGGGCACTGGAGCTTATCCTAGCTGTCTTCGGACAGTAGGTGGGGGACACTCTGAATCGGTTGTCAGCTGATATCGCAGGGCACACAGAAACAAACAGCCATTCGCACTCAGACATTGGGACAATGACTGAATATATGTAGAGAGTGTGAGTTCATGCCTCCCTCCCCTCAAGATAAATGAAACAAGGTTTGCTCTAGAACATTAGATTTTCAGGACGTTTTAGATATTTCAGCAGGTTCAACTTAAAGAAAAGACGGTAGTTCGCCAATGTTCCTTTTCTGAACCAGCATAAGTGGACGTGAAGAAATGAAATAACTTGACCTTTAGGATGAACTAGTTTGGAGTCTGTAAGGTAGGCCCTCACATACACCATTAATATCCATGTAAATCACATACATTTACACACATGCACACACACACACACACACACACACACACACACACACACACACACACACACACACACACACACACACACACACACACACACAACCAAAACCAGTTCTTTTGTCAAACGTTGCATTGACAACCATGGTCAGCAAATATCACCTTGAGGGTGACAAGTGGTACATGTTGCATTGTATTAAATAAATTTTCCTCTTTTGAGCTGTTTACAAGGACACAATGATTGTCCACCGGCACAAGCCAGGTCAGTTTCACTGGCACTAATAGGAAATACTGTATGTTGTTTTTTTCTGTCTTTCGGAGTGATTTCTCCTTTCACATCAGTGACATATCGCACACCTTACTTCAGTATGATTTATGAGAAGGAAACAGTATACATTTAACAGCATCTTATTTATGGCTATATAGTTATAAATTCCTTGTTTACCACTGGTAAAAATACACTATATCAAATAATTTTATTTATATGGGTTGATTTATATGTGCACAGAGAGCATCCACGAACTTTTACTTTCCCTGTGGTTACTCTGTTTTGATGATCAGCTGTCACTAATTTGCTTTTCATATTAATAATGCTATCATACCAACTAGTAAAAAATGTAATAATTGAATAATAATAACAACATAATGTGATAACATTTGTCCACCTGTCTACCCTAACCCCCCTCCCCCATCTCCTTCTCACAGCTGCGAGTGTCTGTAATTCTCCCCTCCCTCCTCTACCATGGATATCGACCAATGACGTGCGGCTTTAACTGAAGGCTGGGGGCGGGGAATAGAGGACAAAAAAAGTCGTCTCCCTGGCTCCTTGTTAGGAACCGGCTCTCTTCGTTCACTTCAGGACGGCGGAAAAAATCATTGGCACCGCCCTACCCACTCTCAAGGACTTGCGCACTGCAAGAATCCAAACTAGGGCGCGGAAAATCCTACTGTACCCTCCGCACCCTGCCCACCACCTTTTCCAGCTACTCCCCTCAGGCAGGCGCTACCGATCCATGCGCACCAAATCCAGCAGACATTTAAACAGCTTCTTCCCCCAAGCCATTAACTCTTTGAACTCTTTCAACAGTACCCAAAATGGAACTGTATAGTGCCACTTAGCAGTTTTTTTGACAACGATACTAGTGCAGCGTGTTCTACCGGAAACAAATTCCTTGTGTGTTCTACATACTTGGCAATAAAGATGATTCTGATTCTGATTCTGATTCAGAGATCCGGCTCTAAGAACCGGCTCGTTTGCGAACGACACATCACTAGTACACATCTGATGTTCCTCACAGTGGTCCTCAATGTGCTCAGGGAGCTTGTGTTTCTGCTCAGACACATGAAAAATTAGAGGGAACATTGTTTACCAGTGAGAATCATGAAACACTGGACATGATGTTATTCTGTCCGTTTGTGCCAATGAATGGTCCTCACATGAGATTTTGCCTTGATGTTGAGAGTGGTGAGGGAGCTGTGCCTCAGGGACGGGAAGGTTGTGAATTTGGGACACACCATCAGTAGTGCTCGAAAGAATCATTGGGTGTTTCGGCCTTTCATCACTAGACACCCTCATCGATGGTAGCCAGCGACAGGTTGATCACGCCTGCGCTTGTGTCCCATGGCCAATCAGATGTTGAGAAGCTAGGTTGCTGACCTATGAGCCCAACATGGGTCCTTCCTCTTCATCCAGATCCAGTGGCTGCTTCTTTCTGCCGCTTCGGAGAGTGATCCAGGTCTTTTAGCAGTTTGATGGTGGAGGAAGCCACAAACCCTCTGCATCCACTTCAATGGGATAGACCTTGGCTTTCCATCCTTGCTGTTGCGCATCCAGTGTGAGTTCTGTGTAGCGCATCTTCTTGCGCTCATCGGCCTCTTCAACTGAGTTTTCCCACGGGACTGTGAGTCCTGGGATGTAGACAGCCTTGAGTGAAGGGGATCAGAGCACCAAGTAGCGGCCTTGTGTGAGGCTGGTCTTACAACCGGTCAGGATGTGTTTGAGAGTGCACAAATTATTAGTTTATAACTCAAATTCGAAGCCTGAAAAATAAATAAATAAATAAATAAATAAATAAATAAATAAATAAATACATAAATAAATAAAGAGAGGAGAGTGAAAAAGTAATTAAGTCACACCTGAGTAAAATCATGGATCCATGTGTTTGTGACCTTATCTGGGCAAATTAGACCATTCTTCCAATTTGCAAAATCAGTGCAAGAAGCTGCGATACAAGACTGGAATTGTCATCGCTTAGCAGACTAGTCCAAGGACTGAAAATGTGATACCCAACAAATTTAAAATATTTGCTGAACAACAAGATTTGTTATGTTTACTATTAGGAGACCTTTGAAAAACAAGATGTCAGCTGCGTGTTTGCTTTCAACATTTAGCTTGTAGTTGACATGCACATTCCACCATGATGTCCCTGATCCACTGGTGGAAAGACGCTTTGATCCTCTCCTCTTTCATCTAGAACTGCTTCATGTCATCACAAAGAGGGTACAGCAAGTCCTGAAGAATGAATGTCTCTCTGTGTCTTTGTTTTGTCATATTGTCTCTATGCTGTCATATTATTTGTTATTTAGTTTTTTTTTTGTTCTTTTGACTTCAAGACGGCGCCGCGAGAGTGGCTGCCTTTCCAGTAGCTCATGTATTTCGTTTTTCTACTTTCATTCCTTTCATCACTTTGCTGCTGTGAAATGTAAATTTCTCCACTGTGAGACTAATAAAGGCATATCCAATATCCAATATCCAATCCAATGTATCCTGCATCTGTGGAGAAATTACTGGGATTAAAAAAATACACATCAGTTGATATCCTCCAAAATTTACTATTGTTGACACAACACAGAGATATTTCTATTACTTCCCACAGGGCGTCTTTTAGTCTGTGTTGGGGCTTTAAAAGTGAAGGCATATTTACGAAGTCATACCTGACTAAAATCACGGATTCATGTGTTTGTGACCTCCATCCATCCATTTTCCGTACCGCTTATTCCTCAGTAGGGTCGTGGGGGTTGCTGGAGCCTATCTCAGCTGTCTTCGGGCACGAAGCGCGGGACACCCTGAATTGGTTGCCAGCCAATCGCAGGGCACACAAAGACGTACAACAGTCACCCTTACACTCACACCTAGGGACAATTTGGAGTGGTCAATCTGCCTGCCATGCATGTTTTCTGGGCGAATCAGACATTCTTCCAATGTGCAAAATGTGCAAGAAGCTGCGATACTACACTAGAACAGATTTAAACTATTTGCTGAATAACAAGATAAATTATGCTTACAATTACGAGACCTTTGAGAAACAAGATGCATCTTGCATCTGTGGAGAAATAACTGGGATTAAGAAAAAAACAATTACACATCAGTTGATATCCTCCAAAATTTACGATTGTTCACACAAAACAAAACTGCCCACAGGGAGTCTTTTACTCAGTGTTGGGGCTTTAAAAATAAAGGCATATTTACCAAGTCATACCTGAGGAAATCATGGATCCATGTGTTTGTGACATTATCTGAGAAAATCACGCCATTCTCCCAATTTGCAAAGTCAGTCCAAGAAGCTGCGATACTAGACTGGAATTGTGATCGCTTAGCAGACAAGTCCAAGGCATGGAAATTTGATGCTCAAAAGATGTCAAATATTTGCTGAACAAGATGTGTTATGCTTACAATTAGGATACCTTTGAGAAACAAGATGCACCCTGCATCTGTGGAGAAATAAATGGGATTAAAAAAAAACACAATTACCCGTCAGTTGATATCCTCCAATATTTACAATTGTTCACACAAAACAGATATATTTTTATTACTGCCCACGGGGAGTCTTTTACTCAGTGTTGGGGCTTTAAAAGTAAATATGCAAGTATATATTTGTTATGTGAGAAATTGTTCTTGGTCCTGTTCCAGAAGCATGATACAAAACAATTGTTTGCACACTTGCTCATCCCTCAGGGTTTTTTTGTTGTTGTTTTGAGGAAATCTAGAAAACAATCTTTTCGTCAATGGATGCTACAGCTGCGTGTTTGCTTTCAACATTTAGCTTGTAGTCGACGTGCAGATTCCACCATGATGTCCCTGATCCACTGTTGGAAAGACGCTTTGATCCTCTCCTCTTTCATCTAGAACTGCTTCATGTCATCACAAAGAGGGTACAGCAAGTCCTGAAGAATGAATGTCTCTCTGTGTCTTTGTTTTGTCATATTGTCTCTATGCTGTCATATTATTTGTTATTTAGGTTTTTTTTGTTCTTTTGACTTCAAGACGGCGCCGCGAGAGTGGCTGCCTTTCCAGCAGCTCATGTATTTTGTTTTTCTACTTTCATTCCTTTCATCACTTTGCTGCTGTGAAATGTAAATTTCTCCACTGTGACACTAATAAAGGCATATCCAATCCAATCCAATCCAATCTCATTCATGTGTAACACTTATCTTTCTTGAATTCACACGGCTTTCCATGATTTCCTATCTAACACTTATCTTTCTTGACACACCGTGATTTCCTATCTAAAAAAGCTCAAGCATCTGACTAATCTAGTAGACGAAGTGCCAGTAAAGAGGCCGCCTTGTCGGTGTTAGAGAGCAACAGCTGCCTGCAGCAATAAACCAAAGAATCATCTCTTTCCACCTGTATTCATCACCATTCCTTTGTCCTCCATTTTACATCCCTCCACTTTAGGAGTGCTGAACAAGACAGAGCCCTACAGGCAGGCCTTCTGCTCGAAAAGAAAGAGGAATAAGGGGCTTCCTCCACCGAGGCAAACTGCCTGATGAATCTTAAACAGTTTGTGATGAATAATAACAATTTTCCAAATGAGATCCACAGTCCCACTGAATAAGATTTGCAATTTTTTAATTCTAGATAATGTATATCTTGCCCTTTTCTGTTCTGACTAAAGGGTTATGACTGACTACCAGCATGGCTGCACATAACATTGTTAACTAAAGCTATTCTGTTTACATAATATCACTTTCCGAGAGTTATCTGTTCATTCTAAAATCTGGATTTGTTGTGATCAGGTGTCACAGCCTTCGCCCCTCCATTCACTTTATTTTTTTGATTATTTGAATGTGACCTAAATTAATTCTGATTTGGTGGCCCGGTATTCGAGTGGTTAACACGCTGATTTCAAAATGCAGAGGATGTGAGTTCAAATTCAGCTCCAGCCTCACTGTGTGGAGCTTGCATGTTCTTCCTAGGCCTGTAGGAGTTTTCTCCGTCTACTCCGATTTCCTCTCGCATTTCAAAATCATGCATGGCAGGCTGATTGGCTGTGATTGGCTGGTAACAGGTTCGTGGTGTTCCCTTGCCTACTACCCAAAGGCAGCTGAGATAGGCTCCACTACCCTCGGCGACCCTAATGAAGATAAAGTGGTTTGGAAATGAATGAATAAACAAATTAACGAACGAATAAACCAAGGGACGGATGGATGGATGGATGGATGGATGGATGGATGGATGGATGGATGGATGGATGGATGGATGAACAGATGACCGAATGAATAAATGAATGAATGAATGAATGAATGAATGAATGAATGAATGAATGAATGAATGAATAATTGACAGATGATTTTGATGTTTTAAATTTTGTTCCTGCTGACTTTATTTTAATACAATTTGTCAAACAACCTCCTGCTCCCTCCTGCCTGCTTCTTGGGATCCGCACCCGCCATCACCACCTCGCAAACCGTGACAGACACAGCGTTCTACCAATTTATTCTGCATATTTTTAGAATATCAGAGGAAACCGCTGTGCGCGCAAAAAAGCCATACAGGCACAGGGAGAATAGGCACTCTTCACACAGGAAGGCCAGTGCACAAACCTCAGCATTGCCAAGCGGAAGTGCTAACCAGTCAACCACCGTGCCGACACACTTGCCACATTCCATCTCAAACGGTCACTTTTTTTTGTATTTGAAAGAGATATTGCTGTTGGGAAATACAGATAAGATTATTTGCAAAACTTTGCACGTCATAGATGTCCTCTCGTCTATGTAGTCACGCGTGTTCGTGTGTGTGTGTATTTCCCCTGTAATGCAAATACTGAGAGACGAGACATTTGTTTTTGTGATAGATTACTCTGTAATGTATTTTCCCATCCAGTATTTAAGGGTAAAAAGTGTTTTCCCTTGCATAAATTTCTTTCACTAGTTACAATAAAAATATCTTCATCTAAATGGATTGTAATAATTTCGGCACTGATCACTTTATTTTACAATGACATTTGAAACGTGCAAGTATTGTTTTGAAATCTGCCTTGTAATTGACCGGTGGCCCTTTACCCATTCCTATGTGCCACGTTGATGTGATCCCTGAGAGGAAAATACATGGATACATTGATATTTGAAATCAGGGGTCTTGAGGTGTTTACATTTAAGCTACTCTGTATGTGATTTAAAAGCAATTATTTTCTCACAGTAGTATGTGTAAGAAATTAAAAATATAATTTACAGACAAAACAAATAATGTATTTCTGCACAAAATGTTTTTTTCCAGATTTACAATGGAAATTAAAACAACTGAACTGAAGGCAATAAATCAGTAACAAAGATGGTTGAAAGCACCAAAGAGGAAAAATCTAAAATCACGTCCGAGTCAAATGCCAAAAGATGCGAGTGAGTTTTGATGCAAGTTTTAAAGATGGGCAGCAGTGATCGGACTTGCGGAATGTTCAGTAGGAGGTCATTCCAGCTCGGAGAGGTAAGGTGGGGTAAGGCCATTTAAAGATTTGAAAAGAAATAATAGATTCATAAATAAGTGAAGGAATGCCAGAGTAGGAGTACGGTATGTGCTTCCTCTTATGAGGAACCTGTCAAGATGTAAGCAGCAGCATTCTGGACCGGCTGGAGATGCTTCATGGAGGAATGGCTGAATCCAAAGTAAAATGCATTCCAGTAATTGAGCTAGGGTGTCACAAAGGCATGAATTCCTCATGAGAAAGGAAATGTTTTACTTTAGCCAGTTACCCAAGATGGAGGAAGATGGATTTTAAAACAAGACAAAAATCATTGTCCAGTTTAAGACCCAAGTTTGAGATTGTTGACTTAAGATAGGGAAAAAGGGACCAATGTCTACAGGTTGGGATCTACAAGGGGATCTGGGACCAAACAGTATCAATTCTGTCTTATTTTACTTGAAATTGAAGACATTTTGTACCATCTGGGTTTTGATATACTCCAGGCATGACAAAAGTGGGCTTAATGAGAATTTCATGTATTTTTTGCTTAGTGGGACATACTGTCGATCTGGTGGTGCAAAGCAGTGGAAGGAAACATGTTTCTTTAAAATGGAACGTCAAGTGTTTGATCTTAAGGAAACATGGTAAAACAGATGAGTGTTGTCTAATAAAACATTATTTTGTGTTCGTCTGTGTAAGCTCTCAGTCGTACAGGAGTGGTCCATCGACGAGAAGGTTTCTTCAGCCGTCATCTGTACAAATTTGAAGGTTTCGGACGTTTCGCCTCCTATCCAAGAGGCTTTGTCAGCAAACTAAAGTCTGACTGGTCGTATCGGCCCTATTTATATATCCCTAATGTCCAGCCATGGCACAGCTATGATAGGTCCCTACTCTCAGGTTGGGGGGGGCAGAGGACCCCTCCCTGTGGCCCCACTGATTGTTCCTACATTCCAGACTAACGACTCGCCCATTTCCCCCACTCCCACCGGTATCACCTCATCAGCATTACGAATGTTGCCTAACCTGTTTTGCCTAAGCAGGCTATTGTATGAACGATCCAAATTGAACCTCACCCCACCAGACCGGTTTAATGATGGATTTTGTTGTTTTATAAGAATCGCTTCTTTTACCCCCCTTTCAAACCATCTATGTTCTTTCGCTAAGATTTTAACCTCATTGTCGTCAAATGAGTGGTTGCTAGCTTTTAGGTGCAAATGTACTGCCGATTGAGGCCCACTTGTATTATCCCTGCGATGTTGATAAAGTCTTTTTTTGAGAATTTGTTGAGTCTCCCCAATGTACTGCTCTTTACAATTTTCATTCTTACAATGTATGGAATAAACTACATTACTTTGTTTTTCATTTGGTAGCCTATATTTTAGATGCACTAATTTTTGCTTAACGTGTTTATCGGTTTGAAATAAGTAGGAATTTTGTGTTGCCAAAGGACTCTTTGTAATTTTTCAGAAACTCCTGCAATGTAAGGTACTGCTACTCCTCTCCTTTTTGCATCTTGAGAATTATTGGTTTCATTTCCTATTCTTTCTTTCTGACATGTGTTGAATGACCACTGAGGGTACCCACAGTTAGTGAGTGCTCGCCTGATATGTTTTGACTCCTTTTCTCTACCTTCAATGCTAGTTGGTATTAGTTTAGCCCTATGCTGGAGGGTTCTGATAACTCCTAATTTGTGTTTACCACACAAATTAGGAGTTATCAGAACTGGAGGGTTCTGATAACTCCTAATTTGTGTTAAGATAATTTGTGTTGAGCTATATTGTCAAACCGAATACTGTATCATCGGCGGGAGAATAACCTCAATGTCTTTTAGCTGCGGTTCAGCTGAACAATCGATTGAGCCTCACTGTGCCACACCAGATTTTTCTTGTTGCCAAATGTTAGAGTAAGGGGATAGATGTAAACCAACTATCAAAATACAATCAATGACTGTTTCCTGGTTGGATGTTTTGAGCCAAATGGAGCACAACATTTGAGGTCACTTTCAGATCGGGAACCTTGGAGTCAGTGACTGGTTCTATCGTTCCTGTATATGGACTGCATACATGTAGCCATCATAACCTGCCAGCACAAACAACTTGAACCCCCAGTTCATTGGTTTATTTGGTAGATACTGCTTGTGTGTAAATCTACCTTCATAGAGTACAATTTGTTCATCAATTGACAAACGCTGTGACTTGGGTAATTCTTTAAACTTGAGACTAATAAAGGCATATCCAATCCAATCCAATCCAATCCAATAATTCGGGCTTCCCCGAGTTCCTTGTTTTGTGTTGTCTGCTATATGCAAGTTCCTTTTTATAATTTCGAAGCGATCCCTTGACATACAGTACATTCTGCAGCATAATCATTTAGTGGAGATAGCTTTCAAGCCCAATGCATCCGAGTGTTTGGTGATTTTGAGATTGAGAAACAATATATTAATCCCAGCCACTTCTCAAGCTTTTCTTTGGCAAGACACAGGGGCTTATTGATGTCATTTTGCATTGCATAGAATTTCAACTGTTCAACAATAATATCCATCATTTTTTCATCGAAAATCCTTTGAAAATATTTGAATAGTTATAGAAGTTCATCAATGCAACAGTCACGACTGTGTCCGATGCCAAAATGTCTTCATCAACATGGTCATCTATTTCATTCTCATCAGGATCTGGAAAGATATACAGTACATGGGTATTTTAGAAAAAACATATGGGCACAGCAACATTCAAAAAAGCAGAAACTATACCAAATTAACCATTTGATCTCAATGCTCTGATCTTACCGTGAAATGGGCATCTATTTCCTTATATTACATCACAAACAGAATTTCAGTCCTTTCAGATGCTTTATCTTCAAGTCAAAGTACTGTATTTGAGAATGTGAAATGCACATACGGTAGTGGGGACTATTTTGTCCACTAGGTGGCAACAAAACCTTAAATAACACAAGTGGAAACGCAACCTATTACGTTCTTCAAAACAATAATTTCTACATTTTCTGATTACAAATTCTTTCTCTCAGATGATTTTACTTGACATGCCAATCTAATGTCCTCAAGGCCTTCAGAAATAATTTTGCTGTCTTTGATTTGCCCCAAATAAAATATAGACTTTTAGCTTTTCCTGTATTTTTTTTCACAGAAGCTTGTAAGTGTTGTACCTGCTCCTACCATGTTTCACGCTCTTTTGGAAGTAGGAAGTGTTAAATTTGTACCAGACATTATGATGAAAAAGTTTTCTAATTTCTGTTTAGGAGATACCAAAAAAAACATATGGACCTCCGTTTCAATAGTTATATTGAGAATGCAAGGCTATGAGGTACAGCTATTAGTGTAAAACGCACCATTCACTTACAATTATTCACATCGGGTACCAAGTCAGGATCAACAACATCATCATGAAAATAGCGTTAGCACGCCGAATGTTCCAAATTCGGGACACTACTTATTTTTAATATTTATTGGTAAATAAACAACTTAGTGTTAGTTTATGCATTTCAGTATCAAGGTAAACCTCTTCTGAATAGCTCATAAAATCGTCACAACATATACTTACGTGATTTTTGACCCATGACGAAAAGTAGAAGGAGCTTTGAAGATGCAGGAGCGCACGTTGTGTTGCGCAAGAAGGAGATGATGTCACTGACGCTCTTAAACGCAAAGCTGCACATAACCTGTGTTAAAGGGACATGTAACTTGTGCTGCATCAGTTCCAATCGAAACTTGAACTGCTACCTTTAATTTTTTCGATCTATAAGCACTCATCTTTAGTGTACCAAATATGACCCAATCGTCTGTAAAGGGTTAGGGGAATAGTGTGTACAACATAGATTATATTAAGCTTCGAGAGAAATTAATTTGGAGATCCAGCAGAAACTAATCTTTACACATTAATGCTAAATATGTTATCTTGGCAAAATGTGTCCGAGCAGCGGACTGATGACTTTCTTAAGATTTCATGGTGCTAAAGGAATAGGAAGTCTTACCATTCTTCGATCTGTACAGCTTGCCCAGACTGCATTCTGTCTTCCCAGAAGAGACAGAATACAGAGTCTGGAATTATGGAAAACCTGAACTGAGGCTTGGCTGGAAACACGATACAGTTTTGACCCCTTGTTTGAGACTTCAGCATAAAATTATAGATTATAGAATTATATGTGGATGCCCTAAGATTTTTTTTCTTCGACTGGCTACACACTATTTATGACCCTTTTCACAATCAGGGTTTGTGAGGGCGGATCAGCAATCAGCAAGACTGGAAAAACAATACTCAATCACCAGCTCCATTAGAAGATGGAGCAATATATCTTTTGAACCAACCTGTATATTCAAACGACAGTCAACCCAGACCATACTTATTAGGGGAAAAAAATCGATAAACCCCAGAAGGTCTTCATAAAAATGCTAATAAACAGTAAATATGACATATAATGTTAACATATTAACAATATTTCTGATTTTCTGTCCAAACCACAATGATACAATTAGAGATCACAGATCAGTCAGTCCAATAATGAAATAGCAACTGGAATTGAATAGTAATATCAGCCACGACAGACGGTACGGGACGCAGAATCAGAGACGACCGTTCGAAATTATAAAATGGCAAACTACAATTGATGTGCTGCTGTTTATGACTACAATGGCGAAAATGCAAAGCAGGATAACAATCGCCCTCCTACATTATGTTAATTATAGGATGACTTAAGTTCACATGGTATTGCTGTTATAAAAATCGAACAACACTTCCCTACTTTGAAACAAAACCAATTTGGAAATGAAAGCTGCAGCTCATCACAGTAACAAAGAAGCTTGTGTGTGCAATCCAAATCGGATGAATCTGTGAAAAGCAAAAACCAGTTACTGTATGAAGATTTCTGAAGCGTGTCAAAACATTTTTAGATCAGAGGCAACTAAGTGTTTGCTCAGCACGTCAGAGCAACTCTCCGTTGGATTACACTGAGTGAACACTTCCCAGAGTTGATCACAAAGACTTGCAGATGTGCTACTAAGGCCCCACAGCTATTAAGCAGTTGAAATGTCGCAACCAGTTGTGGAGTTCAAAACCTGCCACGCGGAATGTAGTATGATGCCAATATGAATGACAATGAGAGCCCCAATGAGAGCCCACTAATTTGAAATGAATAATATTCAATGTCATTTTGCGTTGTGACATAAATGATCCCTTGGCTCCGAAGAGGCTGTTTGCGCATTGGTTCTTCTGTCATTGTTTAACTATCCTCATGCTTCCATCAAAATGTGAATAAGTAGTCTAGATGAGTAGTCTCTTTACTTTCAAGCTTTGACCATCAGCATGACCTTTCATACAGATAGAGCAGAAAACATCTGAAAGCATGATGAGTAAAGTTACCTCAGGATATCTGTGCCGTGCATGGAACATTGACACCCATCTGTGCCAAGCGAACGGAGACATGTTTGTTTCGCTCCAATGACTATGAGTTGCTCTCAAGGGTGTTTCATGTGCTATCCCCTTCAGTGCCGTGCACGATAACTTGTTCAACTGAGAACCATCAATTTATGATTAGTTGGTTTTCAAATGGCTGAACCTCTTTTTTTTTTGTTTATTTGTTGGCAACAGGTTTACACAAAGAAGACAGTCTTGATCTTTCTTTTGGTCAACAAAACAGGGACCAGATGAGCAATGGCTACAATGGTCGTCCAGTATGAAACATGAAACATTTCCCAATGGTATTGCTAGACACCCAAAGCATCACAAATTACTCTTAAAAGCAAGAAGAAAGGCCATGTGTATACACTTGTAAAATGTTGATTGAGCTTGACTTTTATAATCATATTATGGTAATCTCAACTGATTCTAATGGAGAATTTGTGAGCAATATAGCCGCACTCTGTCCCATAAAATACAACCGATCCTTGAGAAGATCATGTGAGAATAAGACATTAATGGAAATGTAAAAAAAACATCTTCTGTTCTGCTGTAAACTGAACACAATACCCGCGATAGCAAATGTGATATAGAAAATGTGTGGAGGAGGGTAGGGGAGTATTCCCAGAGCAGGGGAATGACATCAAATTAAATCAATCTCACCTACTCTTCTTACGCAACCTCCTTCTTTGCTCAAGGAGTAAAAGAAGAGGGAAACAAAAGGTGCCCTTGGTCACTTTCGTTTCTGTCTTACCTTTCAGCTTTGAACAGAACAGAGGTCAAATAAGATTTCTGCTGACGATAGGAATTTGCTTGTTTTGAGCAGCAAGATTATTTTTCAGTCATGTCTTTACAGATGACTGCTGAAGAAACCTTTTCAGCGATGGACCCCTCCTGTTCGACTGAGAGCTTACCCAAACGAGTCACGTCTTGCGAAATGATAGAACTGAAACCTTTAAAATGCTGATATTTAATTTAGTAACATGGTTAAAGTCACGTTATCCACGAACATGACTGATGATAAAACATCTTCAAAATTGCATAGCGCATCTTGCTTACTCAGTCAGGTTTAGTGGAAGAAACTAGACTGAGCCAATCTATTTTGAGCCATACAAGTGCAGTAGGCTATATGTAACATTGACTACAAACAACTATTCTTTAAATTTATTGATATGTTGATTTTTTTTCCACTATACAGCATCCGGAACACACAGGATGTGATGGAGGGGTAGACTGGAGCGACTGAGGGATTGCCATATTTTCCGATGATGCAGCAGACTGAAAAGTGGCTACAATTATTGTTTGTTTTTTTGTTTTGTTGTTTTTTTTTTTTTTTTTTTTACAAAAAAAGGCAAGTTGGACAGGACCCATGAGAATATTTCTTGCAACGATGATGTAAATTTTGAGCAGTCGCAGAGGCAAAGATGACTGAAAACACTGGAAGCCAGACAGGAAGATAAAAGGGATTAAAGAGACAACATTCGAGAGGGAGGATGATTTGCACTACTTCATTATGTATCTTACTGTCCGACTAAATATACTTCAGCACTCTATCAGTGCATCAGCATATTTGGTACACGCACACACAGACTCTCTCTCTCTCACACACACACACACACACACACACACACACACACACACACACACACACACACACACACACACACACACACACACACGCACACACACACACACACATACACTTACGCACGAACACACACACACACACATGCACACACACACACACAGACGGAGGCAGAGTATTGCAATAATCACCCAGGGAGTTCAAGTGCAAGGACCGAGTTAAGTGTCAAAGGTCAGCGAGTCCTAGACTAATTGTTTGGAAGTTTGTTCGACACTTTAGGACAAACTACACCCCCCCCCCACACACACATGGGATGAATATTGGATTGGATTGACCTTTATTATTCTCGAAGTGAAGAAATGTACATATCACAGCAGCAAAGTTATGAAAGGAAGATGAAAGGAATGAAAGAAGTATACAATAATACAATACAATACAACAATAATAATAATAACAATAATAATAATAATGAAAGAATATAAAGCACAAGGTGGTCTTATGGCACTTAAAGGACAACCGACGTCTCCGGACAAGTTGTGTCCATAATTTGTAAAATGGCTTCAAATGACTTCTACTGAGTGTATTTTACAAAGATTCCACCGCATATCGCTATATTTTACGTTTTAAGACTTGCGCTGAATATTCCGGAAAGTCTTGTTTTTGAGTTGGTGACGAGTCTTCACCCTACGTCACTGAAGGAACGCTCCTGACCGACAAAAGGACACATTGTAGCAGTCCTTCCATCACGCCAATGCATTTTGATGTACTTGTTTGGTCTGAAAACATCGTGTTGCACAAAAAAAGAGGCAAAAGAGGGCAACAAAGCTCCATGTAAGGAATTTATCAGATTGTGGAAACGGGCTCATTAATTCCTCACACGGAGCTTGGTCGCCATTTTCTGCCTCTTTTTTGGTGATACATTTCCGCCCAATGTTGCCTCAAAATGGCATTGAATAAATTTTTTGTATGCTTTCCTCTTCAGAACTATTTGAATCATATTCATAACTGGATGTGTAACAAGAACCATATTCTCCGAATCTGAAGCCATTGTTTTGATTCTCGAGCAATGCAAGACGTCTTGGCGTGACGTCACGCACTGGGGGCGGGACTTTCTGAAAATGCCCAATTCGCAGCTCAATTTTTTTGCAGATTTTGGACACTAAGTCATTTTTATTTGTGTTTTGCATTTGACTAAAAATATCATACTGCGTGTTTTGGGTATTTTAGATGCTAAACCCTCCCCCCTCCCCCCTCTCGGAAGAGCAGACCACAATATGGTTTATCTCCAGCCTGTGTACAAACCCCTTGTCCAGAGGCAACCAGCTGTGACCCGCACGATCAAAAGATGGTCCACAGAAGCTGAAGAAGCTCTGCGGGACTGTTTTGATTCAACCAGGTGGGAGCTCTTTACTGAGATTCATGGGGAAGACATTGACTCACTCACCAACACCATCACAGACTACATTAACTTTTGTGAACAAAACACCGTACCCACCAGGACTGTGCGGTGTTTTGCCAACAACAAACCATGGATTAATCCCGACATAAAAGTCCTCCTGAAGGAGAAGAAAAGGGCTTTTGTGTCGGGCAACAGAGAGGAACTGAAGGCCGTGCAGATCCAACTGAGGAGGAAGATCAGAGAGGGGAAGAAGGCCTACAGGATGAAAATGGAGGAGCAGCTGCAAGCCAGCAATGTCGCTGGTGTCTGGAAGGGCCTGAAAAACATCTCAGGCCACAAAAGCCCAGTGACATTGAACGAAAAAGACAAGGACTGGGCAGATGAACTCAACCGCTTTTTCAATCGGTTTGACAAGACGCCAGCCGCCCCCGGCCCACCGTCAACTTCACCTGTAGCTGCACCTGCACCAACTCTCACTGTGGCCTTACCCTCCCTGCCCCCTCTCACGACCAGCTTTCCGCAACCAACATCTGCCCTCCCAACCGTTGCCACACCCTCAGCCGCCACTCTGCCTCCTGGTTCCTGCCTGTCTGTCACAACTGCGCAGGTGAGGAACCAACTGAGGAGGATGAAGGTGAGGAAGGCAGCAGGTCCGGATGACATCAGTTCCCGACTCCTCAAGACCTGCTCCGACCAGCTGTGTGACATTGTCCAGCACTTGTTCAACCTGAGCCTGAAGCTGGGCAGAGTTCCACAGCTGTGGAAAACGTCATGCCTGGTCCCAGTGCCCAAGATTGCCAACCCCAAAGAGCTCAACAGCTACAGACCGGTGGCGCTGACGTCTCACCTGATGAAGACGCTGGAGAGACTCGTCCTCACCCACCTGCGACCGCTGGCAAGCTCATCGCTGGACCCGCTGCAGTTTGCCTACCAGCCCAGCACCGGTGTGGAGGATGCCATCATCTACCTCCTCCATACGGCGTTGCTGCACCTGGAGAATGCTGGGAGCACGGTGAGGATCACATTCTTCGATTTCTCCAGTGCCTTCAACACCATCCAGCCCAGTCTACTGGGGGACAAGCTGCAGCATGCCGGAGTCGACCATCACCTCACATCCTGGATTACAGACTACCTCACAAACAGGCCACAGTACGTGAGGGTAAAGAACTGTGAGTCGGACAGGCTTCTCTGCAGCACCGGAGCGCCGCAGGGAACAGTCCTGGCTCCATTCCTCTTCACCCTCTACACCTCGGACTTCAACTACAACACCCCAACCTGCCACCTTCAGAAGTTCTCTGACGACTCAGCTATTGTCGGCCTCATTACAGAGGGAGACGATAGGGAGTACAGGGGACTGACAAAGGACTTTGTGGACTGGTGCCAGCAGAATCACCTCCAGATCAACACTGGCAAAACCAAGGAGCTGGTGGTGGATTTCTGCAGGAAACAATCGTCACCTGCACCATTGAACATCCAGGGTTCGGACATTGAGAGGGTGACCTCCTACAAGTACCTGGGTGTTACTCTCAACAATAAACTGGACTGGACAACAAACACGGATGCCCTAATCAAAAAGGGACAGAGTCGCCTCTTCCTCCTCAGGAAACTGAGGTCTTTTGGAGTTCAGGGGTCACTCCTAAAGACTTTCTATGACTCTGTGGTGGCATCAGCCATCCACTATGGCATTGTCTGCTGGTCAGGCAGCATCACCACCCGGGACAGAAAAAGACTGGAGCGCTTTGTCAAGCGGGCCAGTTCTGTCGTGGGCTGCTCGCTGGACTCTCTTGAGGAGGTGGGCAACAGACGGACGCTAGCTAAACTAAAAGCTATGACGGACAGCCCCTCCCACCCCCTCCTGCCCATCCTGACAGCTCTGGGTAGCTCCTTTAGCCAGAGACTATTACACCCGCGCTGCAAGAAGGAGAGGTACCGCCGCTCGTTCCTACCGACTGCTGTCAGGCTTCACAATTCCCAATGATCACATGTGAAAAAAAACAAAAAAAAAAAAAAAACTGGACACTTGTAAATATGGGTTGTTGCAATATATCTTAATGCATCTCTTGATTCTGCACTATGTACAGTCTTGTTTATAGAACGGTTTTTGCACATCTACATTTGCACAGTATACAGTTGACATTTTTATTAAAACGTTTTTCTGATGTCAGTTAAAAAACAAAAAAAGTGACGTCTGTTGCCCTTTAACTTTCTAGCATGTGTATCGCCTGTATAAAGAGCGTGATGAGGATTTTGCCAGTAGCTTCGACACCCTCAAATTACTGGGTTCTTGAAATAGGCAAGCACCACTCCGTGCTCAGGACAAATGAGCAACGAGTTTGACAGTGGGGCTAAAGGAGGAAGAGAAATACACAATAGCAATTGTATCTTGTCTGTTATGTCACTGTGAGTAAATTATGTAACAATATGTCATAATTAAACAACTTTTTGGATTCTGTGCAGCGGTAATTCAACTTTCCTCAAATTCTGTGTCAAGACTCCCACTCTGCCTTTCCAAAAGTATGTGAAAGCCTTTTTAGATATCCCTCATAAGGTTTTAGAGCCTTTAGGTTTATAAGCCTTTCTTTAAATAACTGTTTCAAATAAAAGGTTTTGGGTAACGTGATAGCCAATTGGAAGGGACATAATTAGATTTTTCCATTTGGAAAGAAAAATCTTTTAACAATCAAACAGCTCATCCGGTGCGTATTAAACAAATAAACACTTAGGCTCTACCTGTACGTCTATATATGTATAATACAGCAAACAAAAATATGTTCTACAAGACCATTAAGAATCTTAAAAGTAGAGTTATCAGACAACACAACAATGACCTCATGGTGAGCATGTGTTCCTCACCTTTGTTCAATTTGATGTTTGAATCATGGCTTTTCTGTGTTTATGAACATTCTCTCTGTGTGTTTGTGTGGGTTTTCTCTGGGTACTTTACTTTTCTCCCACATTCCAGAAACACAATGTTGTGTTGGGTTGGTTCGGCTCTGCCAAAGCTGAAGATAAGTGGTCTTTCACCGTAGTTTCTGTGTCAAATTTAGTATTTTGTGGCTCCTAATGACACATTACGTACGAACCAAAACGGTTGTGGTTGGTTGTAACTGTATTTATGCATAGGGGGAAGTCTTCTCTTTATGTTATACACAGGATCCAAAAATCCCACCAGAAATCATCTATTTTACCCCATGACAGAGTCATTCTCTGATGCTGCCAACCAGGCTTTAGGAAACATTGTCCTCATCTACTTATTCATTTGTCCTTTTCTCTTCCTTCCATAGCTTTGCTGCTGTGAAATAGGAATTTATTCAATGTGAGACAAATAAAGGTTATCTCATCTGGAGAAAGTTAAGTCTTAGTAACCATCTCTTGTGTTGCATAAAATAATCTGCTGAATTTAACTGTAAAACCATCCATGCGTCCATGTCAGCTTGTTCTCATGAGGGTCAAAGTCATTATGGAGCCTATCCCAGCGAGCTTTGGGCATTAGTCAGCGTACACCCTGAACTGGTGGTCAGCCAATCACAGGGCACACAACGCCAAACGAACCTCCATACTCAAAATACCACCTAAGAACAAATATAGACTGTCCAATCAACTGACCATGCATGATTTTGGAATGTCGGGACACCAAGGCAGATGGAGAAAACCGACACAGGCAAGGGGGTGACATGCAACTTCTACAAAGGAAGGCCAATGACCAGAAACAAACACTCAACCACTACATTATGAAGGCAGACATACTAACCAGTCAATCGCCGCACCGGCTCATTTCCACAAACACTTGAATAAATAACACTTAACAATTTGAGTGTATGTCTTATGCATTTAAGTTTGGGAATATCAAAGTAAATACAAAGTTCTGAGACCCCTGACATGAATTAAAGCAGCAAAATTACAGACTGACATTTCCTTCTATGACAGTGATAACTAAACTTCAGTGTGGTTCTTCCTTGTAATTTGTTTTACAATTTTACAGAGCCCGGGAAGCCAATTACAAATGTACATTAGCAGAAGGCACTGGATAGGAAAACAGTTTGTTCATGCAAAAACCTGGCTGCGTTTCCACAACTGTCAGTGTTGGCTGAGACCGCATATCTGCTTATGCATGTGTGCTTCCTCATTTGGATGTTTGTGCTACTCGTTAATTTCAGCAACGAGAAATATTATCAAAAAATGAATGGGTAAACCTAATCATGTTCTGGAATCTATTGTGACAAATGTATTTTGGTGCATTTTTTAACTCACTTAAATTTAACTTAAATGGTGCAAAAGCAAAATGATATTAAAGAGAAAGCTATTTGTATCTTAATATTTCATACAAAATAGTTTGTACCTCTTTTTTATGCTACAGTGGTCAATTCAAATCCATATGTTACTTCATATTCTTTCCTTATGCCAAGTCATGGGTAAGCTGGCGCTGAAATCATTCGAGCATGTGCGAAAGATGAGGTCCAGTATACCGTTGAGTACAAGTCCCACTTTTCCGATAACATGCATGTTGGGTTACTTAAACACTCTAAATTGGCCAAAAAATATGAATGTGTTTGTGGTTGGTTTTATATGTGTGCCCTATGATTGCCTGGTGACTAGCCCAGTCACCTGAAATAGGCTTAAAACCATCAGAGACCATAATCAGGACAATCTTTATGGAAAATTAATGCATGAATGAAAATTGTTATTGCAACCACGCCCCGTCTTGGGATAAACATTGCCTAATATGACAATGACAGACAGCAACAACAAAAAAGACTATTTATAATTAACCCTTTAATGCACGCTGTAACCTGAAAACACAAGTTGTCCATTGTCGTAATTCCTGACCCTAAAAGGGTTCATGTAAATTCATAAGTACCGGTATATATCGTTGCTCCAAAGCGTGTGTTGTGTCTTGTGCAATCTGAATATTTGCTATGACCATAATTTAATTGTTGATGTGGTGGATGAGATTTTACATAACCACTGGTGCTGTCCTGTTGACATGCAACAACCACAGCAGTGTATTTTGGAAACACTCAAAGGTTATGACCTTATAATGGGGACGAGAGAGAGCCACAAACAGGAAGCAAGCCGAAATAGAAAACTGCTCAGTGCAGTGGGATTCATGTCACAAGTGCATGAGTGTACACCCCCATGACATTTGTTGCCTCTGCCTCTTCCGAACTGAATGTACACTTGGATCAAAATCCATTAACTCCTGTCTATGCTTTACAGCTCATCTCACGATCACCTGTTGCTTTACAGGCACCAGTCCAGCTCTCCTTCTTGTTCTTCTTCAACTGAACCATTTCATTGGGATATAGACATGTTGAAGGCAGACAAAAAAAATACATAAATAAATAATGGCTACGCTGCAAGAAAGTAGAATCGCTGGGGCAAAAAGTAAGTATTAGTCAGTGTGCGTAGCCTTCCTAAAGACTTCTGTTTTTAGCGCTCTGTCCTCTTTTATTATTACTTTACAATCCAAGAAGGCTAGTTGGTTCTCTTTAATGTCCTCACGAATAAATTTAATGTTGATGTCTACAGAGTTGAGGTGATCTGTGAAGGATTGAATTTCTTGTTTTTTAATTCAACAAATGTCAGAAAGAAAGTATAGGGAATGAAACCAAAAATTCTCAAGATACAAAAAGGAGAGGAGTAGCAGCACCTTACATTGCGGGAGTTTCTGAAAAATTACAAAGAGTCCTTTGGCAACACAAAATTCCTACTTATTTCAAACCGATAAACACATTAAAAAAATTAGTCCATCCAAAAGATAGGCTGCCAAATGAAAAACAAAGAAATTTAGTTTATTCAATACATTGTAAGAATGAAAATTGTAAAGAGCAGTACATTGGGGAGACTCAACAAATTCTCAAAAAATGACTATCAACATCACAGGGATAATACTAGTGGGCCTCAATCGGCAGTACATTTGCACCTAAAAGCTAGCAACCACTCATTTGACGACAATGAGGTTAAAATCTTAGCGAAAGAACATAGATGGTTTGAAAGGGGAGTAAAAGAAGTGATTCTCATTAAAACACTAAAACCTTCATTAAACCGGTCTGGTGGCGTGAGGTTCAATTTAGATCGTTCATACAATAGCCTGCTCAAGCAGCACAGGTTAGGCAATATTCGTAATACTGATGACGTAATGATGATACCGGCGGGAGTGGGGCAAATAGGCCAGTCGTTAGTCAGGAATGTAGGAACAATCAGTGGGGCCACAGGGAGTGGTCCTCTGCTCCCCCCAACCTGAGAGTAGGGACCTATCATAGCCGTGTCCGGCGCCGCCATGTCTGGACATTAGGGATATATAAATAGGGCCGATACGACTAGTCAGACTTTAGTTCGCTGACGAAGCCTCTTGGATAGGAGGCGAAACGTCCGACACCTTCAAAAAGTACAGATGACGGCTGAAGAAACCTTCTCATCGATGGACCACTCCTGTACGACAGAGTTTACACAGATGACCCTTTCTTTGGTCTTTCAGAATCAGAAAGCCTTTAATTGTCCCACAATGGGGAAATTAGCTTCGATGGTTTAATTTTGTAGGCTGAACCTATACATACAGTGAGACCTCAATTTACGAACTTAATTGGTTCCCAGACAGAGTGTGTAAGGCGAAAAGTGTATATCTAAAAAAAAAAATCCCATAGGAAACCATTAAAATGGGAATAATCCGTTCCCGGGTTTCCATAAAATATACTTTTCAACTAAATAAGCCTTAAAACTACACACAACATACCTTATTCTATGTATAATACATGTGCTATGTATTGTACTGAAAGAAATACACTGCATTGTATCATAAAGTCACTTTATTTGCATTTGTGATGGTCATTGATGGCTTGATGGAATGGCGTTGGAGGTCGAAGGTCAAACGGAATTGCTGTTTGGAAAGAGAGGCACATTACATGAGGACTGTAATTAAAGAAATAAACTGTGCTGTAAAATAGTTTTATTCACCTTTTTGATGGTCTTTGATGGCTTATGGAAGGAGAGTCACCTTCCATAAGAACTGTTGGTAACTTAACCTCTGTTCGGTGGTGCTGTTCGGTCGTGTGCTTCCGCTGAAGATCACTCTGCCAGCCGTGGTGGGTATGTATTATGAAAATAGTGCTTATAAGGTTTAATTTTCAGAAATTTGAAGTTTGTAAGACGAAAAGTTTGTAAGATTGTCACGATTTGCGAGGTGGTGATGGCGGGTGCGGATCCCAAAAAGCAGGCAGGAGTGAGTAGGGGGTTGTTTGACAAATTGTATTAAATTAAAGTCAGCAGGAACAAAATGTAAAACATCAAAATCATCTGAATGGAAAAAATACAAAGTAGCAAAAGAAGACCAAAAGTAAAAGTCCGCCAAGATTAAACAAACACATGCACTGCACACAATGCATACAATTGCATCCAACAGCATACAATGTGTTCAACAGCATTCAATGACATATAACAATTACCCGACACCGAATGGTCGTGCCAGGTGTCCGTTTGAGTGTGACTGATTGGAAACGACCGGCACCTGTGCAGGTGCAGGCGGGACCGACAGCGCCACCAGTTGGTCACCAACCAGATTATGACAGTACCCCCCCTTCAAGGGACTGCTTCCAGAAGTCCCAACAGTCTCCCAAAAGGTCCAACTCGCCTGGAAACGATGATGGAGACGGCAATCGTTGCCTCTCCAGCATATGATGGGCGGCGGCCTGATGGGAACGGGACTCGGCCTGGGGTGGACGAAGACGCGGCTCGGATCGTCGTGGGCGTGAGTGCGATCCTTCTCGCACGTTCACGCGACGACGCATGGGGCGGCGTGGACGTTGCACTGACAGGCGCAGAGTGGTACCCTGGACGGCTGTATGGGAATGGGTCTCGACCGGACGTTGGCGTGGACGTTACGGCTCGTCGAGTGACGCGATTCAAACTCGACGAGGCGTGGGCTGACGTGGACGCGAACCGCCCGGCACCGGGGAAACGAGACCAGTCCTTAGCCGCTTCGGGATCCAGCGATGAGTGGGGTCTCGGACTTATGTGGAACGCTGACGTTGCACGGCTCGTCGTGGATGTGACTCAATTCAAACATGCACGACGACAGCGTGGCTGGACGTGGGCGTGCACTGCCAGACACCCAGTGTCACCCTGGACGGCCACCTGGAAGGAGGTCTCGGCCGGACGTTGATGTGGACGTTACGGCTCGTCGAGTTACATAATTCAAACTCGACGAGTCATGGGCTAACGTGGACGTAGCGTTGCCAGGCACAGGGTGGAAATGAGACAGGTCCTTTTTACCTGCGGGATCCGATGGTTGGTCGGGGAATTCTGTCACGATTTGCGAGGTGGTGATGGCGGGTGCAGATCCCAAAAAGCAGGCAGGAGTGAGTAGGAGGTTGTTTGACAAATTGTATTAAATTAAAGTCAGCAGGAACAAAATGTAAAACATCAAAATCATCCGAATGGAAAAAATACAAAGTAGAAAAAGAAGACCAAAAGTAAAAGTCCGCCAAGATTAAACAAACACATGCACTGCACACAATGCATACAATTGCATCCAACAGCATACAATGTGTTCAACAGCATTCAATGACATATAACAATTACCCGACACCGAATGGTCGTGCCAGGTGTCCTTTTGAGTGTGACTGATTGGAAACGACCGGCACCTGTGCAGGTGCAGGCGGGGCCGACAGCGCCACCAGTTGGTCACCAACCAGATTATGACAAAGATAAGGTATTTGTAAGTTGAGGTCTCACTGTACTCTAGTCTACCATTTTGCTGTCAACCTCCAGTCAGCATTCATTACCAGCTTTATTTTCATTCATTTTGGAATGGTGAGTTAGTGGAATTTTTTGTAGTGCCATATACAGTGTAGTCTCATTTTGACAATAACTGTTTATTTGGATTTATTTCGACTTCTACTTCTATTACCGCTATAGGTGGTTTGTACAGGTTAGAGCTCACCTTAATGATGGTTCAAGTTTTAAATTATGGTTTTTATCTTCTTTTGTTTTTTGTTTTATTTGGTTCAACTTGGTATTCCAAAAATGGTGTTTCAAATTCTGTATATGTAGGGGCAAAGCAAGACTAATTACAATAGGAGATAGGGACATGAAAAATGTAATCACACACAATGCAATACATTTTGTACAAAGCAAGACAGCCAAGAGAAACATAATTACATCATACCGGATGTTGTTTCCAGTGCACAGTAATTTGCCTCTATTTGTTATGGTCAGAGATGTGGAAACAGAAAATCTAATGGCTTTCTTCTGTATTATTGTCTCATTAGTGCTTTCGTTTTCTGTCCCTTCAGATTCTCTGTCTGGATAAGACGTCAGTACTCCAACATTAAGAACATTAGCTCTACAAACTCCAACATTAAAAACATTAGCTCTACAAACTACAAAGTTTAAATGAATAGCTACATCAGTTTCCATCAAAACTGAGCATAATTGTTTTACAAAAGCAAATTTGATGATCTTTAATCCGAGGGTGCAGATGTAACGACGTTGCAAGTCTGAATGCAAACTGATGTGTCATCTAAATAAAAATTCATTGCATGGGAGGGCACAAGGAGAGAGATTGAGATTCCAGAAAACAAACTCAATTTACCAAATTACTTGTCGGATCTATGGAACACAACAGTGTCAACTTCGAGCAGTTTTAAACCACGGTAATTTTCCTTTAAGCAAGTCAATGATATTTAAAATGCGCTTCAATTATGTAGTACAACACATGTCAAAATGAGTCTGTGATCTTGATATGCAAAACGCTCGGTTTTGGATTTGACGCCACTGTGATATAGGATTGTGATTCATGATTGGGTTCATTGGGAAAAATTAATGTAAAACTTGCTTCAATTTATTTTGGGAGAAATTCACACCTCGGCTCAATCAATCAACCTGCCCATGCATGTGGGAGGAAATGGGAGGATGAGGAGAAAGCCCACACATGCCCAGGCAGAACATGCAAACTCCACACAGTGTGGCCGGAATGGGGATTGAACCCACCTCCGCACTGTGAAGTCGACATGCTAACCACTCGACTTAAGGGCCACACTATTTCATGTAACTACTTGACATAATAAAAATGAGTACATTGAAGACCAACTTTTTTCAGTGTCCATCCATTCATTGATCCATCACTGCAGGTTGGTGGCTGTGAGGTCACCAGGGGGACAGGGCTGTCACTCAATCATGGGCGCCTCGGTAAACCATCTTTGCACAATTGTGCCGACCGCTAAATTTCAATGAAGCCAATAATGAAGACACCCGGGAACTAACCAATCACCGGAAGCTGTTGGTTAAATAGAGTAACATTGATTACATATACACTCCTTTGTTCTTGTTTTGGATTTTTTGTATAGGTTGGAACCCCTTAAATTATATGACTTTCTTTAATTTTGAAAATCTTCTGGATGCTATGGAAAATGTTTTTTTTTAAGTTTTGTACATAAATTGGGCAATTTTGAAGTCAGCCAGGTGATAACATTTTGTCATTTTTAATTTGATAAATAGTGGATTTGTGTGTTCTGATATAATAATTCTGATTGTTTTTTTATTTTTGTTTAGGTGAGAGTGTGGTTGTTTAACAGACATTTTCCCATATTTCCACACCATATGTCATATATGGTAGTAATAATCAAATGTATAATGTAGACAGAGATCTTTTATTTAGCACATTATTGGTTTTGTGGAGATCCCTATGGTTTTAGATCTTTTTTTTTTGAAATTATCTAGATGTGGCTTCAAACATAGCTTTGAATCTCATACTAATCAATGACACTTTTCATCCGTTCTTTCTATTTCAATTGAGTTTACCATAATTTTAGCTTGGTTTTTGATTGAGTGTCATGCCAAAAACAATAATTATCATAATTAGATTTAAGTTAAGTGGCAATTTATTCCTGTCGAACCATTTTAAAATTTGTATAATTCATGTTTTCCAGTATTCAGGAGATGATTCAGATTTACTCTAGAGTAGTGTTTGTGTGTGTGCGTGCGTGTGTGTGTGTGTGTGTGTGTGTGTGTGTGTGTGTGTGTGTGTGTGTGTGTGTGTGTGTGTGTGTGTGTGTGTGTGTGTGTGTGTGTGTGTGTGCGCGCACATGCTGTTTGATATGGGGTCTATGAAGATGCTGGCCACTAGATGTCCAGAGGCGTGGCTATCCTGAGGATTACACTTTAATCAATCTAAAGGTCCAGCATCCCCTCTCCCACCACCATAATCCTATCCAAGAGTACTATTGCAGCCTATCCACCTTCCTTTGAAGGCCATTGTTGAGCAGACCACAAAGCCTATACCACATTGAGACATAACACCTTCGCTTAACACTCTTCCATTATGACTGACATACAACGATAAACCTGGAAAAACAAATTACATTCACTGGATCAAGATGTGTTTGGCACTGTCAAAGAAGTATAATGTATATGCTCATGAATGCGTTTAACCCTATCAGGGACAGTGGTCACCACAGCGGACAGACTATCATATTATGTTGGGCTATAGGTTATCAAGATCGGTGGGTTAAAGGTTAAGAATTGCACTGCGATATATGTGTCGTGTTTCTCATAGTATACCCCTAGCTATTAGGTAAAGAAAAGGGAAAACACCCAAAATGTTGGACTACATTCTCCGGTCAAATTAATATACATTGGACATTGACTCACTCACCAACACCATCACAGACTATATAAACTTTTGTGAACAAAATACCGTACCCACCAGGACTGTGCGGTGTTTTGCCAACAACAAACCATGGATTAATCCCAATTCTCAATGATCACATGTGAAAAAAGAAAAAAAAACTGGACACTTGTAAATATTGGTTGTTGCAATATATCAAAATGCATTTCTTGATTCTGCACTATGTACAGTTTTTTTTCTTATGGAACGATTTTGCACATTTACATTTGCACAGTATACAGTTGACATTTTTATTTTGTTATGCTTAGAATATCTTGTTTTCTATCCTTTCACCCCCACCCCAACCCCATCCCTTTTCAATTGCTGCTGTGGACTCAAATTTCCCCAATGTGGGACGAATAAAGGTATTCTGATTCTGATTCTGATATAATTGTGCGGTATGATTGGGAAAACACATTTGTCTTTTTGTTTTGTTGTCTGGAATTCATTAGAATCTGCAGTGAAGTGACTGCAGTTACATTGGTATTCAGTATGTCTCATGCTGTTTGTCCAATATTTAGATGAGGACATGTTAAAATAAGACAAAAAAACAGTACATGAGCACCAAGGTGAGATTGTGATCATTGGGTGTAAGGGTCAGAGCAAACATGGGCAAACTACGGCCCGCGGGCCACATACGGCCCGTCAGGCTTTTTTATCAGGCCCGCCAAACTTGTCCAAATTATAGTAAAAACTGACTCATGACAAAAAGCTAGCGGACACCAGGGCAGAGAACTCTGAAAAGTTGCTGGCCCCATATTCCAGGTATCCGCGAAATAGTATGTAAATGCCATATCTTGCATATTCCTTGAGGCAATGTATGAACTGCTAAGGGCTATTTTTCACATTTGAAAGACATTTAATAAATTGGGTTGTAGTGTGCTTACTGTGCTGAGGTTTGCACACACTACATTTAATGCTTTAGTACAGGGGTGTCAAAGTCATTTTTTGCCGCGGGCCACATTGTAGTTATGGTTTCCTCTCGAGGGCCGTTATGAAATTGGGGAACCCATTAGAATGTTTAAATCCCTTCAAATATTACATATAGAGCACACAGCAAATTAATGAATAACTCGTTTTCAAATCTGAAGTCAAGAATAATGACTTTATTGTGGTTGACATCCAAATTTTGGCTCAGATTTTATCAATCATCATGGAATTTAGCAAGTTTGACTGGCTTTCGCGGGCCGAAAAAAATTACATGGCGGACCGGATTTGGCCCGCGGGCCTTGACTTTGACACCTGTGCTTTAGTATATCCGGCCCAAACACTGCCTCCAAATGCTCCTGGCCTGGCCGGCCCCTCTGTCAAATTTTAGAACCCATTATGGCCCGCCAGTCAAAAAGTTTGCCCACCCCTGGGTTAGAGGGTATAAACAAAGGAAAACATCAGAGATCTGTATATATATATACCTCAGCTTCCAAACACTTTAGCTAACAAACTTTTCACTCGGATCATTGGATGAGAGCGGCGTTCACTCTACCCAGAAGTAAGACAGCAGCAAAAGTTATAAAAGGAAGAGGAAAGGAAAGGAAAGAAAGGAAATAAAACAAAAAAACTAAATAACAAATAACATGACAACACAAAGACACAAACCATCGTAGTTTGCATTTAAGACTGAAAAAGTGACAACAGTACTGGATTGAGTGGACACACAAAACTATCCCCATCTGTGAGAGCCATCATGACAAATTGGGTTCGTTATTGAGACTTTTTTTTCCCTTCTACGTTAAGCCACAGTTGGCACGAAAGGACTTACTGAAATGGTTTAGAACAAATCTGGGTTTCTGGGTTGCTGCCAATCACTGCATTGCATGGAGGGGATTCAAGCAGCTTAGTCGGCTGCAGACAATGCACAGCAGTGGCATCATAACACAGAAAAATAAGTGTCAGTGGGTCATTGGTGATTCGTCTTTAGGCAATAACGCCGTCTGGTGGAACCATGCATTGCATTCTGATATTGACCAATCAACGCAATATATCTCTGAAATAATCCTAAGGCGCTGGAATGCTAACCGATTTAATTTTTAGTGAGCTGGAAGCTACACAAATTCAAATAACAAAGTAAGAAGTCCACATTTTTTCAAGCTTGTAATAACAAAAGCCAGCTTGTAAAATAAAAAAAAAAAAAAAAAAAAAAAAGTGTATCGTTATTACTGTGCTGCAGTGGGATGACAGCAGTGGTCTTTGAAGGGCACGACCCTGCAGGTTTTAGATGTGTTTTCCTCTTTCGACACACAACGGTCAAATTATCAGCCCATCAGCAAACTCTGCAGGAGCCTAATAACTATCCACATGGTTTCAATCAGGTGTTTTGTAGGAAGAAAACGTCTAAGCGCTGCAGGATAGTGGCCCTCGAGGTCCAGAGGTTGATGCTTGTGCTTTTGCCACTCAAAGCTGAGACACACAGGCTAATTTGCAAGGTACCGGGTAGTCGAGTGGTTATCATGTCGACTTCACAGTGAAGTTCAAACTTAAGTTCAAACCCCGCTCTGGCCTCCCTGTGTGGAGTTGAGATGTTCTCCCCGATTTTCCCAGTGTGGAGTTGAAATGTTCTCCCCGTTCTTCCCAGGCCTGCGTGGGTTTCCTCCGGTCCCCCAGTTTCCTCCCACAGTCCAAAGCATGCGTGGCAGTCTGATTGAATGCTCTAAATTTTCCATTGGTGTGAGTGTGTATGCGGATGGTTGTTTGTTTCTAAGTGTCCCCTGCCTAGTGCCTGAAGACAGTTGGGATATTTTTTTTCACTTAACAAGGGTTCAGTGAATGTGCATATGAACTGGTTGGGTTTGGGCCTCTAAATAGATTACGGACCACTGATTTAGAGTAAACAATCAACAATTAATGTTTTGGGAATGTGGGAGAAAACCGGAGTACTTGGAGAAAGCCGATGCCGGCATGGGGATGACATGCAACCTCCTCGGACCGTTAACACTGTAAGGCAGACGTGCTAAACGGTTGACCATCGTGCCATCTGTTGACAACATCAGATAAGTGGAATAAATCAACTGTTCTAGTCGAAGCTTTTACCGACTTGAATTAATTTAGCTGTCAGTTGAAATAGCGCCATGCTGTTGCTTTGGTGGTGCCCGTCTCTCGAGTTCAAATGAGCTTAGCTGTTTAATTATTTAAAAGAGACACATTTTAGAACATTAATGAAATATAATACATTTAATTGCTTGTAAGGTATATGTTTTATTTAATGAAGCGGCACCTCCACGACTAACAATACAATCAATACTTTTGTCTTTATCTGGGCTAGATGTTTCATTCAGACTGTGAAGTGCCACAAGTAGTAGTCGCTCGCTTTGATTAGGTCTGCCCCCAGTTGTCATGGTAACAAGAGATTGGCACGAGAAGAATCTGGTGGGGTGAGAAGTGGCTCATTTACATAAGACAGCAACCTCACAAAACATGGGATCGTAAAACGTAGCGGAAAAAATGTGCTGTAATTATCCTTGACGTATGTTATAACACCTGAGATCCATGTTGAATTGTGGAAAATTCTACAACAACGAAAATCTTGTTCAAAGTGGGGACGTGAAGATTAATGCCTATGAAATGAGATACAATACTGTAATTGATGAGAAGGTTTCTTCAGCCGTCATCTGTACAAAAGTACTTTTGTACAGATGACGGCTGAAGAAACCTTCTCATCGATGGACCACTCCTGTACGACTGAGAGCTTACACAGACAATACTGTAATGCAATTTCTTCTGAAAGAAAAGGAAGTAGTTGTTTTATGTGCATGTTGCGCCCTGCAATGATTGATCTTGGCATGTCTGGTCTGGGATCACAACAAATATGAAAATATAAAGCAAATATAATCTGTATAATCTGTATAAACTATAACTATCTATTGAGTTATTTTAGATTTATTTTGGTAAAACACAGTATTTCAGCCCAACAGTGTATTGAATAGTAGCAACCAGACATAATCTATTCATGATTCAGGTATAAACTAAGCCAAGGCTTCAAAGCAGAGAGCCTGAATAAGAGCAAGATGAGGCTATAATACAATCTGACTAATTGGTGAGTGAGCCATTCCGGCGCTGCAATCGAGCCAAATTGTCACAGTTGACACCTGTTCCTCCTCAATGCTCCTTTTGGATTCTAGGCATCTTCGCAATAATTGGCAGAAATATACAGACATTTCAGTCCACAATCCTAATTCAACAGTGACAGGCAAGCAAAGTACCGTATTTTCCAGTGTATAAGGCGCACCAAAGTATATGGTGCAGCCCTAATGAATGGTGTATTTTCAAACGTATTCCATATCCCGTATAAGGCGCACAGGAGTGTAAGGACCACCTTCAATGAATGAAAAAAGGTTTTCCAAATATAATATATAAATATCTGGAAGTTTTCCAAATATAAGGCACACCACATTAAAAGCTTGCTACAGTAGAGTCTGAAGTTATGGACTATCTCTTCTTCTACAGGGGGAAATGGAGTTGGTGGCCGCTGACAGTAGTTGCGAGACCTGTTGTGGTTCAATATTCCTTAACATATAAGGCGACCTGCATATAAGGCGCAGGGTCATCTTTTGAAGAAAATTAAGGCTTTTTGGTGTGTCTTATACACCAGAAAATACGAACGAAAATACAACGAAAGCCATGCCAGTTAAAACACAAATATTGCAATGCCCACTCAAATGGTTGGACAACCAAATACATCACTTCCGCTCTCATCGGTCTCCATGTTTTCTTTCAATACAAAACTCTGATGAACAGAAATGTGGTTAACAGCAAGTGTTTGGTTGTTACAGTTTCATTTCTCTTTGGTTTCCATCACAATGAAACACATGCTCTTCTCGTGAATACAAGTCAGTCAACAATTCCGTTGGAATAATTTCAGCGAAGATGTGATTGAAACATCCGGCAATACTAGAAATTATCTTTTAGAAGGGTGTTTTGTTGGGGTGCGTAGACGGTTTGCGCGCAGTGAGGCCAGGCTCATACTCAGTCTCCAAGAATCAGCTGAGTCTGACTCCAAGAAATCTGACTCCAAAAGTCCCCAAGTGTTGTATGTTTGCACTGTACTGTGATAGAAAACATACTTCAGTATGTGGTCAGCCTGCTCCAAACAGACGCTAGAAAGTGCAACCATATTTGCATGTTGAGTAGCTGAACGGGTTCTTGGATCACTATAGTCTAGAAAAGCAACAGCTCCAAAGAGGCTGAACACAAACACACACACACACACACACACACACACACACACACACACACACACACACACACACACACACACACACACACACACACACACACACACACACGCGCACGCACACACACACACACACACACACACACACACACACACACACACACACACACACACACACACACACACACACACACACACACACATATACACACGCACACGTGTGAACATTAAAAGTGTGAGCACATTGTACATTGTAGATTTGTAGAGCATGTGGATAAGATTCACATGCGGGCAAGGTGTTCATCAGTTGATCTACATTCCTGAGCTTCATGCAAGCCATTAGTGTAAGCCATCTCAGGCTTGTTGGGAAGATGGAACATGAAAGAGAATTCGAGTACAGGCATGCATGCTCACCTGCACACATACACTGGCAAATGCCCTCCTTTTCACTGTATTGCTTTTTTTTTAATCTAGGTTTCATCTCAATCGTGGGATACTCTTACTTCTAACAAAATCAAAAGTGTGGGGCACTCTGGATTCCGAAAAAAAAACATGTGAGTTCCAAAATTTGGGGGTGTTGAAAAGGCAGGTTATATTATATTTAGTAGGAAAAATAGTTTTCAAATTAAAAAGTATGTTTTATGCGAGGGCGTCACGCTCTCACAGTGGCTAGCACGTCGACCTCACAGTCCAGAGGTCGTAGGTTTGATGCTGGATCTTCCTGTGTGGAGTTTGCATATATTCTCCCTTTGTCTGTTTGTGGTTTCTCCGGATACTCTGACTTTCTCCCAAAAACATACAACGTCAGGCTGATTGGACACTAAATTTTGAGTATGGATTGGTCATAAATCTCTCTGTGCCTTGCTATTTGTTGGCAACCAGTTCAGGATGTCCTCTATCTTCTGCACAAAGACAGGTGGGATAGGCTGATAGCACGTGCAGATTGAAAAATGGATGGATGGTTGTCTTATGCTTGTAATGCACTACAGGGCTTCAAACGTTCAGGAAGAAATTCCTTGCAACTTTGGACAATGATATTTCTGATTCTGATGAGGTTTTTTTTCCAACAACTACTCTACTTTTACATGAAACTCATTTGCCAGCAGTCAAAGTTGCCAGTCACTAAAATGCACGGAACACCGAGTATATTTCCATAAATGTAACTATTCGAACCTGTCACTTCCTGAATGTCAAGTGTGCTTTTCAAGCAACTCGAGAGGGACATAGAGCGAGAGAGAGAGCGAGTGAGAGTGAGAGTGAGAGTGAGAGTGAGAGTGAGAGTAAGTGTAAGAGTAAGAGCGAAAGAGAGAGACAGAGAGAGAGAGAGAGAGAGAGAGAGAGAGAGAGAGAGAGAGAGAGAGAGAGAGAGAGAGAGAGAGAGAGAGACAGAGACAGACAGAGACAGACAGACAGAGACAAACAGAGACAGAGAAAACCCATTTTGTATTTAAGAAACGCTTTAACGTTGCAATCATTTCCGCTTTCCATTGACCAATATTTTACCAAGAAACCTCAGGGGAGACATTTTCCACATCAACCGCCACACCCGCAATTCAATTAAGTCATGATCAAAAACTTCTTTGCAAAATTTCCAAGTATATTTTGTATGCATATATTTATAGGATGGTATTAATTTTAATGTTTAAAAATATATCCATCTTAAGTCTGGTAATCTTTTGACCAGAATTTGAATATAAAGTCTCGTTATATCGATATTCAAGGGAGTCCGAAAAAATATCGATATAACCGGGACTATCGATATATCCGACCCTGTTTGCATGTAATTTTCTCCGTGCGTGCATAGAAATAGTATCGATATAACCGGGACTATCGATATATCCAATATCGATATAACGAGACTTTACTGTAACTCCAAAATCATCTATTGTCAGTGTATTGAGATGCAATCGGAGGGTAAAGAATAATGAGCTTCACACAGGGAATTGTGTGGACGAAGAGATATTGAGGTGACAACCCCTGAAATTGTTTGGAAAGGCATGCAGACCATTTAAACACACGCTAAGAAAGCCAAAGGTTATTTCAGTGCAGAACAGACAGAATTCTACCACAAACACTTCCGCACATGAGCACACACACCCGCAAACACGCACACACACACACGCACACAATACATTTTGGACGTCCAGCAGGGAGCGGCCACTTCCATGGACACTGAGCCAGGATGTTCCTCCCTCCTTATGCCAGCCAATAAGAAGGCTGCATTTGAAGACGCGGTACCATTCAGGAAGTCCCATGTTCCCTTCAGCTCTCTCCGCTCCTCTCCAAACACAGTTTTTTCCTGCCTGTCAATGCCAGGAACCCATTAAGAAATGTGTCAGGATACACGATGGATACACAATGTAAGGATGGACCAAGCTATTATTTCTCATTGTTGCTTCTTGAGAAATGCCCGGTATTATGTTGTTCGAGCTGCAATATGATGACACGTGCGGAAAGAAAGATATATTGTGACAGACTGGCAGAGTTTAAAAAAAACATTTTAAAAATAGAAAGATATTCTTATTTATGTGATTCAAAATTCCAAGCTTCTAACTTTGGATTTTTTTTTCAGGATGTAAAATGTATGTAACTTTTTGTTTGTTTTCTGGGAACTCACATTAATCTACAGCAGGGGTCAGGAACCTTTTTGACTAAGCGAGCCATAAAAGTAAAATATTTAGAAATGTTTTTCAGTGAGAGCCACACGCACACACACACACACACACACACACACACACACACACACACACACACACACACACACACACACACGCACACACGCACACACACACACACACACGCACAGCCACTTTTCAACAAAATATCAGAATGTATTATTTAAAATAACTTTGTAATAGTACTCACCGTTAACATGAATGGTTTTCCGTTCCTCGTGATTGGTAAAAATCCAGGCAAACGATCGGAATGAAATTCAATTTGCCGGTCCAGAAGCGAAGTTACTGCTAGCTAGCCTGCACACGGCTCATAAGCTTCCACACTTGCTATCTGCAATCTACTTCTCGCAGAAGTATGTTGATGGTAACGTTAACATGGAGCTTGTTAGAATATCACTGACATTCGACTGTTTCATCGACGTTATTGTTTAATTGCAAATTGGAATCGCGAATCCTCCGAAAAACAATCTGTATCCGTTCCACAAGACACACAACAACACAAAGTGACAAAAGAAAACACAAAAACAACAAAAAAGCAAGGCTCATCAGAGCACTTGCTGACGGCTGCCTACTCGGGCGCCATCTTGGACTCCTTATCCATCTAATCAAAATTGCACTTTCCGCCAACTGCAGCCCCAACGGGAAATGAACGGCGAAAAGAACGACAATATGTATTTAGTTTTATCGGCGAGCCATATGCAATCATCAAAAGAGCCATAGGTTCCCGACCCCTGCTCTACAGTAAAATCTCTACTTTGACTCCAATGCATATCCTCATAACTCAATATTACAACACTAAATTTGAATAAAATTGTCACGTTTTGCGAGGTGGTGATGGCGGGTGCGGATCCCAAAAAGCAGGCAGGCTATCTTAGATTGGATTTGCCTTTATTAGTCTCGCAGTGGATACATTTACATTTCACAGCAGCAAAGTTATGAAAGAAATGAAAGTAGAAAAGCAAAACATAGGAGCTGCTGGAAAAGCAGATACTCTCGCGGCGCGTCTTGAAGTCAAAAGAACAAAAAAAAAAAACTAAACAACAAATAACATGACAACACAAAGACACAGAGAGACATTCATTCTTAAGCACTTTCTGTACCCTCTTTGTTACATAAAGCAGTTCCAGATGAAAGAGGAGAGGATCAAAGCGTTTCTTCACCAGTGGATCAGGGACATCATGGTGGAATGTGCAAGTCGACTACAAGCTAAATGTTGAAAGCAAACACGCGACTGTAGCATCCATTGACGAAAAGAGATTGTCTCACATCTCCTGTCCCACATAAATCAGCTTCAATTCCATCCCGCGTTCCATATACGCATCGGCGCTCTGCGCTGACACTCCTTCCTTCTTATCGCGGGCTCCT